>NW_022196754.1:166117-373617 GCF_008641045.1 Pistacia vera | reverse complement strand
CTTCTTCACACTTCTTATCCCAATCCCAATTCATGTCTTCTTCAAATACAACATCCCTATTGATTATCATCTTTTGAGAAATTGGGTCATAGAGTCTGTAAGCCTTTGATTCTTCACTAACTCCCAGCAATACACAACGAAAACTCTTATCATTAAGCTTTGTTCTTTAACTGTCAGGCACATGAACATGTGAAATGCATCCAAAAACTCTAAAATAGTCAATTGAAGGTTTGAGCTTACTCCAAGCTTCTTCTGGAGCTTTGTTTTGTACTACAAAGGTTGGACTTCGATTCAAAACATGCACCGTCTAATTTACAGCTCCAGGCCAGAAGGTTTTGGGAAGTTTTTTCTCCAATAGCATACTACGAACCATATTCATAATGGTTCTATTCTTGCATTCCGCAACTCCATTCTGTTGTGGCATATATGCAGCTGTTAACTGTCATCGTATACCATGAACATCCCAAAAATTTGCAAATTCTTGGGATGTGAACTCGCCTCTTCGATCAGTATGCAAACTTCTAAGAAATGAACTTGTTTCCTTCTCAACATGAACCTTAAAACCCTTGAAAACAGCAAGGGCTTCTGATTTTTCTACCAAAAAATAAACCCATGTTTTTCTACTAAAATCATCAGTGAAAGTGAGCAAGAACCTTTTCTTGCTGTTTGAGATTGGATTGATTGGTCCACAAATGTCTGCATGCACTAACTGTAGAATTTCAGCAGCTCGCCAGTTGCTTTTCTTTGGAATTGAAGACCTATGTTGTTTTCCCACCAAACAATCTTTGCACAATTTAGAGGGAGGCTGAAATTGTGGTAATCCATTCACCATATTCCTTTGTTGAAGAGCCTTTAAACCTTGAAAACTCAAGTGGCCATATCGACAATGCCAAAGCTACAAAATGTCTTCTGTGACCGTGTTAAAACAAGTAGATGAAATAGGCTGGGATAGAGCATGAACACAAACATCCGATTTAAAGACATTTTGGTTACCATAATCAAACCTTTCTGTGAATGAAACACCTTACACTTTCCATGTTGAAACAAAATGGTAAGCACTTTTTCTTGCAATTGTCTAATACTCAGCAAATTATTCTTCAACTCAAGGACATAAAAGACTCCTATGATGATCTGTGTCATTTCATTCACTTTCAGCATTACATTCCCCTTTCCTAATACAGACATGCTAGTGTTGTTCCCAAGCTTCACTGAATCTCGAAAGGTTCCATCAAAATCTGAGAAATAATCTTTTTTTCCGCACATATGATTGTTGCATCCAGAGTCCAGAAACCATGTATCTTCTTGACTAATTTTGTTTAGATCCGCATACGCCATCAACAACATCTCTCCTTGATTCTCTGCATAGTTTGCCTCTGTCTCTCGGCTCGGACATTCCCATGCAAAATGTCCTAGCTTGTGACAATTATAGCACTCCATTGTGGCCTTATCAAAAGACCTCATGTTGCGCCCTCTTCCTCTTCCTCTATAATTTGCACGACCACGACCTCTGTTTCTAGAGTGATCTCCATGCATAACTTTCAAAGCCTGTTCTTCTTCTAACACATGAGAGTTCATGCGTTGCTCATGTACAATAAGACTACTCTGCAACTCATCTATGGTTAAAGTGTCTAAATCTTTAGACTCTTCAATGGAACAAACAACATAATCAAATTTGGAAGTCATAGATCATAAAATCTTTTCAACAACAGCAGTATTTCCTTTATCCTCACCATTGGCTTTCATTTTGTTGGCAATGACAAGAGTGCGAGAGAAATGTTCGTTCACAGTTCCTCCCGGCTTCATGTGAAGAATTTCGAATTCCTTTCTTGGAGCTTGCAAATTTCCACGCTTCACTCGTGTGGTACCCTGATATTTCTGCTTCATAGAATCCCAAATATCCTTCGCAGTCTTTTTGTTTAGAATTGTCTCTAGGATAGAACGATCTAATGCTTGAAATAGATAGTTCTTTGCCTTCAAATCCTTTAACTGTTGATCTTTAATGTGCTTCCTCTGTGCATCTGTGAGAACAGCACCTTCAGCCACTGCAGGAACTCCATTCTCCACAAGTCCCCAATACTCATTTGAATGTAAGAAGTTTTCCCTAAGCATTGTCCAGTGATCATAGTAGCCATCAAACTTCGGAACAGCTAGTTGGACAAATGAACTATCTGTCGTCATCGTTCAAGTAAAACACACGTAGAAGACTACTGCTTCTAAATAATCAGGCCCCTGTGAGGGGCTTTGATACCAAATGTTAGAAAATAGAAGCTGAACAAAAAGTACAGATGAAACTGGAGGAAATCAACTTAACTTCATTTAATATTAAACTTGGCTATTATACAGCCTTATAGAGCAAATAGAAATAACTGAACAAACGTGAAAATAGCCCACGTCTAAACAACTCCTACAACGTGTTGAGAAGACCAAATCAGCAAATAACAGAACTCAAAAGAAAAGGTATTTACAGACCACTAACCACTAAACCAATAAAATAAACATAAAAACTAACAAGTAGCAGTTCTAGGCTACTTGCTAGTTTCTCGAGGGCGGAGATATTTGGGAGGTGAGTGGGGTCGGTGGTGGTTTGGAGCTGAGAAGTGATGGAGTTTTTGGAGTTGTTGAAGTGGGAGAGGAAGGCAGAGGTGGATGAGTTGAGTGAGTCGACTTTGCGGGTTTCTAAACAAGTTTGGTGACGATTTGATAGACGCTCCAGGATCAACTGGTGTTTCTTTTGTAAACTTTGATCTGGAATTTGGTTGGTTTTTTACTAAAGATTTTGATCAATTTTGTGTGGAAAATTTGAATTCATTTTCAATATTAATTTGACTAATTTTTTATTAGTTAAAGGTTTATTCTAAATTTTTTGTTTTATATATGTATGTGATAGAGTTGCAATTTAATTTAATTACGAGTTTCATACATATTGTTTTAGGTTTCAGGAACTATTTATAGGTTTGAGAAGCTATAAAGATTAAAGGTTTCAAGTGTAATGTTTTAAAAAAAAAAAAAAAAAAAAAAAATTGGTATCAAGTCCTTTAAATTTCAAGTTAGTATATGTTATTGGTTTCACATTTACATTATAGGTTTCATATATATTATCCCAGTTTTCAAGTACTATTTATAATTTTCATTTTTCAAATTCACATTAGTAGTTTGGTCGAACGTTTGCACCCACCCATAATTCACCGTAAGGACAATTTGGTACCCAAAAAATTTGAAAATTACAATTAACCACATTAGTAAAATTTGTTTAAAGAAGGACAGTATGGTAATTTTATATCTAATAAAAAAATAATCTTCAATTTTAAATGAATCCATATGCCCCTAAATTTTTATCTTATTTTTTTCCTCTTCGCTCTTTGCATCTCATCTCTTCTACGCCCTCTTCTCTCTCTTATCTTTCTTCTTCTTCTCTACATTCTCTTTCTTTCCTTTCTTCTCCCTCTTTTCCCTCCTCGAGTCCTCCCCTTCTCTTTCTTTTCTTTCTTCTCCCTCTTTTCCCTCCGAACCACTAGGCAAGAATCCGACACCAGAATATGGATTGGGACGGTGAGGGTTGACAGAAACCGCGTCGGTGCAACGAGGAGGGGCTGGAAGGGTGAGGGCTGCAGTTGGGCACCGGAAAAGTGGTGAAAACCACCAGTGGCGGTGCCCACTACAGCCAGTTGAGAGAAAATTCTCTCCAAAAGGTTTTTCCTCTTCCATTTTTTAATTTTTTTCATATTTCTATAATTTTTTATTGTTTGGGTTGGCAGTGTTTGAAATTTGTGGTGGTTTGTGGCAGTGGTGAACTGGTGATGACTGTATTTGGTGGTTCTACTGGAGAGTTTGGAGCTTGTAGAGGTCCAGGCGCTGGAATCACACCCGGCCGAGACAAGAACAATTTCATTTTTCTTTTTCATAGGTTTCAGCAATGGGTTTTATGGGTTTGATTTTTGATTTTTTTTTCTTCTTTTGTGCTTATTATGACTATGATTGTTTAGTTGAGATGTAAGATGAATTTGATTATGGAGTTGAGATGGAGGATGAATTTTGAATGTGGCGTTAAGATGGGGTTGAATTTCAATTGTGTTTAAATTTATGGGAGGTGACTTTTTCTGGCGATTCTGGATGAATTTGGGTTAGAGTTTGAATTAATGGGAGTTGAAAGTTTCTACAAATCTTGGTTGAATGAAAGAATACAGTAGTCATTCACTCTTATAGTTCTTTAAAAGAGTTGTGATTTCCATTTACCAAACTTCTCCTTCATCTGCAACTGTCACTTCATCTCTTTAAGATGCAAATTTGTTGTTATGCCTAAAAAATATAAGAGCTTACGGAAGGCGCAGTCGGCATGCAAGAGTCAGATCATGGGTACACCTGCAGCCTATTTTCATCAAAGTAGTGGGTATGCGTCAGACCAGCCAGAAGTTGTGGTGATCCCACATGTCCAATCCTTGCTCTAAATCGCGTAAATCACTCTGGAAGGTGGGTAATGTGACATAAAGAAGGATTTGTACGGATAATCCCACTAAATTGCAGATTCAGTAATCATTAGCTTTAGGCATCTCACTATAAATTGAGAGTTCCTCCCTCATTAAGGGGATTCGCTCATTTTTACTTTTCATTAGCTATTCTCTTCCGGGGATAAAGAGCATTCTCTCTCTTGTATTATCACTTGGGAAATCATTTGTAAGTCAGTTCGCTAACGCGACCTGACCTCTATCATAAATACAAACATCAGTGGACGTAAGACTTGCTACCTTAGCATCCGAACCACTTTAAAAGTTGTCCCATTGCATTTACTATCATTTTCTTTCATATTCACGTGTGTCTCCTGGGTCAGTTCAGCTTTTCGCACGTGCATTTCGTTGGTGTAAAAATCTCGCATCAACATTTGTGTACAATCATTTTTGTAAAGATTTTTGTGAAATCTGTTTTGGAAGACTTCTTTAAATTTTGTTGCTATAAAGATTAAGTTTAACTTTTTTATTAATTGAAGTTGTTTTAATATAATGGTGGTTTTATGGATTAATTTAAAATTATAGATGAATTTTAAAGATTATTTTTTGGTTGGATATAAAATTATCATATTGTCCTTATTTAAATGAATTTGATTTGAACGGAAAGTGGATAATTGTCATTTTCAAACTTTTTGGATATCAAATTATGTTTACGACAAACTATGGTTGGGTGCATGTCATTCGGACTAATAGTTTCAAGTATAGGCTTATCAATTTCAAATACAACATCATTAAAGATCAAGTCCTTTGTAATTTCAAATATTATGTTATAGGTTTCAAGTGCATTATTTAGGGTATTATTTATAGGTTTCAAATCTAGGTTGAAGGTTTTTAATAAATTAATAATTTTATCTTTAAAGTTATATTTTTGAAAATCAATATGTGTTTGATAATATAATTTTTTTTAAGTTACCTTGTATATATATATATAAATGGACTATAATTTATGATTTTGAAATATATAAATAATTTTATTAAGTTCAAGTGTGCTTATTTTATTATTCCTGTTTTATCTTATTCAAACTACATGTTTGTTTCACTATTCTTAAAATCTAATCTTACTCTATTTAATTCAAAATATTTAATTTTTTTTAACCTCTTATGTTTGTTAATTTAACTAAATACCCCCAACAACAAAAGTTTATAAATTGACAAAAACACCTTCATCCATCCACATATTATCGATAGCCGGTGGCTGGTTACCAGCATTTAATGAGTGGGTGAGGATGTTTTTGTTAATTTAACTAAATACCCCCAACAATAAAAGTTTATAAATTGACAAAAACACCTTCACCCATCCACATATTCCCGATAGTCGGTAGCTGGTTATCGGCATTTAATGGGTGGATAGGAGTGTTTTTGTTAATTTTAAACTTTTATTGTATGAGGTATTTAACTAAATTAACAAATATAAAGTTTAAAGATAATCTTATCAAACACATTTTTAAATTCAAAATCCATTCTCATAATAATAACTCAACTCAAAATTTTCAAAAATACTAATTAAAATAATAAAACAAACATCCGAGAGTATTTTGTAAAAAATTATCACCATCATATTCTCTTGCCTTTCTAAAGGCTGAATTCTCGGTTTTCTAAACGAGTTGGGTTAATCGATTTGCGGGTTTCCAAAAGGGTTTGGTAACCAGTCTCTTTATGTGGGGCCGAATTCTTGCTTTTCCCAAAGCGGAATTACTGTACCCGCCCAATCTTTTTACGATTTACGTCTTTCTTTGCAAAATATATAAACTTTTAAACAAAATTAAAACTCAATAAACCCTAATCTTAGGTCAATCATTTCAATTTTTTTAAAAAAAAAAAAAAAAAAAGCCTAAACACATATTAAAATGTAAAAATTTAAACACATGAATAGGTTTAAGTCGTCGTTGCTCGCCATGATCAAGTAGATCTAGAGATTTGAGTTTTTTATTTTTATTTTTGATGTTAAGTTCTCTTGTATTTTATATTCTGATATATTTGGTTTTGATTTTATTTTTATTATCAGTTGATGAGTTTAGTGAAGATTCTAAGATGGACTTGAATGAAAAATATAAAACAGAAAAGTATTTGAGAGAAACGAAATACAGAGCTAAAGAATTAAGAAACCAGAAAACTATTTATTAATTGACTAACTGTTCAGATAAAAGAATGCTGCACTTATATAGCAGCTACAAGACGAACCAAAAACGTCACCGTATGACAGTCAAGTATTAAACTTTTACAAAACAGTCCTTGAGCTTTGATCTTTTACATAAAAATCCTTCTCACTCACTTCTATACTCAATATTTAGAGATGTTGAATGATGGAAAGATTTGAGTTTGTGTATTGTGGAGTGAAAATGAAAAAGGTGAAGAAGAGGATGTTAGTTAATGAAATTTGAGAGATAGAATTTTATTTTGCTAATTTTATTTATTATGAGTTAAAAAGTAATTTTTTAATTTACTTATCATTATAATAAAGGTTTTTAAGGGTAAAAAGAAGTAATTAAAAGGTCAGAGCTGGTCAAAGAAAAGTTTCCCTTGAACCAGGGTGGAAAGCTGATGGTTTTTGAAACTGGGGTACTAGTTTGTTCTTCCACCAAACCTAAGCCGCGCGTATAAACTCATTAGTGGTGGTTCCATCATCCATGGTGGGGGTGAGAGGGAAAGGAAAAAAGGAAAACAGGTGGAGAGGGGGAGGAGAGAATGGAGAAAAGTAATGGAAGGGTGCAGAAGACTATTTTGAATTTAATGTTGGTTGGACGAAGTTAGGATTTTAGTGGTTAGTTGGTTTATTTCTGGAATGTTGAGGGTAGCTTGACTAAAATTGCAATAATTGCTAGGGGTGGGATAAAAAATCCGAAAACCGAACCGAACCGGTAACCGAACCGAAACCGAACAGAAAATTAGGTTTTTTTACAAACCGGTTCGGTTTTCGGTTAGTAAAATTCAAAAAACCGAAAAACTGGTTCGGTTTGAAAAATTGCAAACCGGTTAACCGAAAACCGGTTTTTAAACCGGTTTTACCCTACATATAAAAGCAAAATTTTTTTTTTCACTCAGACACTCACGCAGTCACGCTACAAGCCTTCAACAGCACCATCCACATTCGTCTTTCACTCTCTCAGCCTCCAGTCACCAAATCTGAAATTTTCCAGATTCAAATCTCTGCACTTCGTCTGCGTCGATCGTCGTTCGCCATCACCCATCCACACTGTGAGCTATTTCGTCGTTCGCCAGTACCCAGCACTCCAACAGAGTCACGCCATTGTCCCACCGTGAACAGAGTCTTCTCTCCAAGCTTCGATCTGTCGAGCTTCAGTCAAGTCAAGCCACCGTGAACAGATCACTCTCCAGTCAAGCCACCGTGAGGCGTGAGCAGACTCCATCGTGAGGCTTGAGCAGACGCTGCAGACCCACCCTGAAGAGACGCCACCGTGAGCACTGAGCCACTGAGCAGACCCACTGTGAGCATACTCTTGAATCTTGATCATTGTTGATAAATCTGTGAGCATACTCTTGAATCTTGAACCAGTGCAAGCAGAAAGTTGCACAATAAATTGGTGGCGTGAAATTAAAAATAAATTGGTGGCGTATACAGTCTCTTTCGTCCAATAGAATCCAGTTCCTTGAATAATAAATATTTCATTAACAGTGCAAGTTTTAGCTTATTATTTTTCAAAGAGATTGAGGCAGTTTGAAACTTGAAGTATATGTATACAGTCTCTTTCTTCCTTCATATGATGTCTTTGATTTTACACAATTATTATCTCTAATTCTTGCTTGTTCAAACAAAAAATTGAATGCTGCCTTGAAAGCTTATTTGGTTCGTTTACTTCTGCAATTTAGTTTATTTGGATTGCACTCGCCTTGAAAGCTGCCTTGAAAGCTTATTTGGTTCGTTTACCTCATGATTATGTATATTGAGAAACTACTTGTCGCTCCTTTCATACATTATTACATTAGAGAACGACATAACATTCAAGTTTCAAGCGAAAAGTCTAATTTTAATTTTGATTGAAGCTAAAAATTACCATTGTGGTTTGGTCTTGCACATGGATGTGGTTTATGAGAAATGCTTGTTGTAAAAATACATTATTTATAGAAATTGGAAATGAAATTTAATTTACCATTGTTACTAATTATATAACCGGAATTGCAAAATGAGTGATAGAGATTAGCTTTGTTTGAACTTTCAAGAATTTATGGGCTTGTGGACTGTGGTTAAGGGTAATCACCGTTGGGCCCTTCCTCCCAAAACAATCAAATTTTAAAACATAAGAAAGAATACAACAAAAATAATTATACATAAATAATAAATAATAAAAAGAGCAAGTGTAGGATTCACAAAATGAAGGAAAAATTAAGGGTTAATTTTTTATTTTATTTTTTTGAATTGAATATTGAAAAAATAGATCACAATATGGAAGGTTGGATTACATGACATAACAAATATGAGAAGTGATTTAGCCCACATTTTTTAATATAGTAATATTACACTTACAAAGAATATGATTTATATGAAATGCCTAAATTTCTCTTTTATTTTACTTTTTAGTACTGTCAATAAATAAAAGAATATGATTATATGGATGTCTATTTACTTACGTATATTTACTTAATGAATTGTAGATGTCATCGGCCGCGGACAATACTGGTGAGACCACGACAAGTAACTCCAACTCCCAGCTCCAACTCCAACTCCAACTCCAAATTCCATGGCACCCCCAGCCTTTAGCTCCCAAAGTGCAAGGGCAACAAGTTCTAGGAAGATAGTTCTCAAGTGTGGGATCACTTTGTTAAGAGTGATTGTGAGCATAAGGATGATTTGACTGCGACATGGAGTTATTGTGGGAGGGTTCTAGCATGTCCGATAAGAGTGGTACGAGTTGTCTACGTAACCACTTAAATAGATGCAAAAGTATCCTCCAAATGTGGTAGACAAGAAACAGAAGACCCTAATTTTCAACAGAGGAAGTGGTGATACGTGATCTCTCAAGCGGCATTGCTCCCTCCACACAATCTTCATTGGTGTCATGGAAATATGATCCAGATTTGATTAGAGAAGCTAAGCAAAAATGATCATTGTTGAGAGCTATCTTTTAGTTTGTGGAGCGTGAGGGGTTCCGCAACTTTATGAAAGTGACAAACAACTAGATTTCAAGTACCTTGTCGGAGAACTGTGACTAAAGATTGCTTGAAAATATATATTGCAGAGTGCCAAAAGTTGAAGAGTTTTTCAGCAAGTTTTCGCACAGAGTTTGTGGACAAACTGTCAGGACAAGCATTCAGAACCTTATTAGTATGTGCCTTATGCGCATTTCTATGGATGACATGGAACTACAAAAAAGAATTTAAAGTTTGTCCAATCACTAGTCTAAAGGTAAATGTTGGCAGGCAGTTGAGAGATGGTTGCTGATTGGGGTATTTATAAGGTTATTCCAATCAAAGTAGATAATGCTAGTTCGATGATGTGGGGTAAGCTATCTGAAGACTAGACTAGCAGTTGGAAGGGAAGGTATATGGCGGTGATTTTCTACCCATGAGATGTTGTGCAAATATTTGAGTTAATTGTGAAAGAGGGATTAAAGGAAATGGATGACTCATATTAGAAGACTGTTCAGCAGTGAAGTATGTAAGGTCTTCTCCACAAGGTTACAGAGTTTAAGGCGTGTGTGGAGAAAGAAAAAATTGCAAGCAAAAGTCATTGGTTCTGATGTAGAAAACGGTGGAACTCTACATACTTGATGTTGGAAGCGGCATTAAAATTTCGAAAGCTTTTGAGTTGTTGGCATTGAAGATAGCAAGTATGCAGGAGAACTTACTAGTGGTGATAGGTCTCGAGGTTTGTACGAGTACTGATTGGGAGTATGCTCATATTTTGTTACCGTTTTGCAAGTATTTTACGATGCTACTCTCGTGTTCTGGGTTCTCTTTATGTTACTGAATGCACTATGCACTGCGAGAGATTTTGGCGGTGGGTTGAAGATTTCATCATGGTGTAAAGTTCTGATCTTGGCTACAGAAATGGCTACACGGATGAAGTGAAATTTGATAAGTATGGTCAAATGTGTAAATATCAACATATGTTATTCTTGCAGAGGTAATGGATCCTAGGCACAAATTGTGATTATGTGGACTGGTTATTAAGAGGCCTATGATGTTGTTGTAGCACAAGTTGATGAAAAAAAAGTGAAAGACTTTGTTGCTTTATTTGAGCATATAAGTTTGCTTATAGGTGATGAACAAGAGCAGTCAAAAGAGAAATTCAAGTCCAATAACAATTGGTGTGCATAATGAATGTTGCTAATGAAGACTTATAAGGGTTAGTTAAGGAGGAAAAAGGCGCAAAGAAAGCTGATCAACATAGAACGGAGATTGGCATAAAGTAGTTAGCAGATGATGTGTGAGGAGACACCCGCGACAAACTTTGATATCTACTGCCAAGTGCCGTGGTGGACAGACGAGATTCAAAACAAATATGTTGTATCTCTATGATAGCACGGATTCGGGTTGGCTATGCTGTTTTCAAACGGTGTGCATCGAAGCTTTTAGTACAGGGGGGTTCGTGTCATTAGATCCATTTGTTAGTCCCCTATACTAAGCGGTAGAGGATCTTATGCTGTACACAGGATTGGATAGGGAATACACTGTTAGGGTCATTGCATTGAGGACAGCATGGAGGATCTATCTCGACTAGTAGGTGACATTTTTGTAATTTTCAATTATAATTATATATTTTATAATTGTTTATGATGTAGCGTATATTGTTTGTCAAACTTTGTGCAGGAGGAGTTTTCCTCCTTCGGCGAGGGGAAGCGTAGTGAGTAACCCAATCGTGATGATGAAGGGTATTCCAAATTTCCCAATATGACGGTTATTTATCAGTAAAGTTATCACAGCATATGTTTATTTTAAAGTTTTGGAGAGTTGCTAACTATAAGATTATACTGAGTTTTGTATGAGGAGCATTGAATTATAATAGTTGCGTATTTTTATGTTTTTATCTTAAATTTTCTCGTTTTGGATGGTAGGAAATTTGTGTTTCTTTGTTTCGGTTGCTTTAGAGGAGTTTATGGGTTATTAGAATCATTGTTGGTGATTCTCTATTTATTTGGGTTTTGGTTTGTGGAGTATTGGAGTGTTAAGCGTATGTGGATGGAAGTGCATAAAACTTTTGTTGGTTGTTGGGAGATTAGGGGTGTTTGAAGTGCAAATATGATAATGGGAAGATGGAGAGGTAAGCCGTAGATTTGGTGGATGGACGTCATATTTTGCGTTTGTTTGGTATCTTAGTAGTATTGCAGGGCAAATGGTGATAATGGTGGAAATGGGATGACGTGTACGCCGTAAGGGGTGCTATGGTGTTATGATTTTAGAATTTCGGTGGAGCATTTTGGTGGTTAATGTATATGGTTATTACTTTTCATTTATAGCTGTAATTGCCGAGATGATGATCTTCTTTAGTTGTGCCTTAACAAATCCGAGGGAGAGTGGGAATCAGAGAAACTCATTAACACCAACATGTGGAGATAGCAGATGATTGTTGTATCTAACGTTTTTTCTACTTGAATTTTATGTTATGATTTGAGTTTGCAGTGTATATGATATTGACTATTCATATGATGTGTATATGAATTCTTTTAGTTTTTTTTCATATTGGATTTTAGTATCGTAAATAGTATTTATAGTTTATTATTTGTCATACAAAGAATACAAAAATAAAAGAGAAACATAAATGACATATTATAACTAAATAACATATTTAAATTTAGGGCTTGAAAATAAAACATTGACGAATTTTATGGATTTAAAAGGTAATGTGAAAAAGGTTTTAAAAAACCGGACGTACCCGGTAGACCGAAACACGAAAATTAGGTCGGTTATATTCGGTTTTTAACCGAAACCGGTCGGTTTCGGTTTGGATTTTTCTACAAACCGAAAACCGGTTCGGTTTGCAGGTTTGGAGTAAAGCAGATTTAGGTTGTTGGTTATCGGAATTACGGTTTACACCCCTTAACTAATTGCACGAAAATTTCAATTTCCCAAACTTTAGGGGGTAAGATTTTTACGTCGGTGCATAAAATCTATTCCGCACATAATTCTTCTCACATCCGCACAAAGACCATCATGTCCGCACACACAGACTTCTTCAGGAGTTGAGTGTTGCTGCGTTATGAAGTATTTTCCTTCATGACTTAAAACAGATCACTGGGTTCATCGTTTTGATCTTTACTATCTTTCTTCAGTGTGACGGACGTCTGGACAAGATGACTGAAAGTGCTCTCTGCCATATTCACAGGATATGTTGGTGTCACATACAAGAACGGATTCGGGTAATAAGATCTCCCCTTGTAAGAGTTTATCACGAGAAATGCTAGGATGAGTCTGTAGAACTAGTTTTATTTTCCTTACTTTTGTGTTGTATTTATATCAAAGCATTTTTGAATGATTCGTACGCAAGGTATTTTTGGGTCCTTTTCATAAAGAATATAGATCACCTAAACAAACAATTGCTTCTTAAGCAGAAAATGGGATTACCACTCGACCATCCAAGGAGGAGGGCTTGGGGAATCGATGGTAACATCATCCTTATGTTCGCTAAAAGAACATCTATCTGGCTGGGATCTTCTTCCGATGCTTAATCATGGCGCAGCCAACACCAACAATATCAGGTGTGTTATTTTCTATCTTTATCATGGTTAATTAGCTTTAATATTCTTGGGATTTAAAAAAATATATTTTTACGAACTAAGAATTCCAAAGCTACGCGTACCGACGTATTAGTAAATTAAATTTGGGACCCAAAAAAAAGAGTCCTAATGCCCAAACTCCATTTTTCCCAGACGAACTTTTCATCGTCAACTACTTCGAATCCACTGAGAAATGGAGTCGCGAGGGATTTCCAGAGTAACATGTTATTGCTGAGTATTTGCTGGAGCTTGACACTTATCAAAGGTGCTGGTCTGAACTTCTGGATGGTTTAACCAGGGTTTTAAAAGATCTGGATAGTGAAGTGGAAGGCTTAGTAAAGGTTGTGTATGGGTTTACAATATGAGGAATAGATTCTTGGACTTTTTTTGGGGGATATAAGATATTTCATAAAGGCTATTTATTTTAGATGTAGAAGAAGATCTAGGTAATGAGGTATTTAACTGTAAATGTTGATAAAGATGAAGAAGATTTCATGATTTTGATTTCAACATCTCCGATGTGTAGTATCACTTCAAATAGCAAGAATAGATCAGGACCCTTTAACTTTTAGGAATAAAACTACATAGAGTACCTTGCTGTGGTTTCGGCACAGCTAAGCTTCATACTAACAGTGCGTGGCTTTGCTTCATATCGGGGATCAAGGGACGAGACGATTTCTTGTCCCTATTCAACCCTTCGCTTGTGTATCTGAGCCATCAAAGCTATGTTTATTTGCTCTTTCTATCCCTTTTTTGCTTTTCTTTTTCTTTTGCTGGATTAATGGACAATTATTTTGTGGTGTTAGTTTTATTACTTTGCTTGTTTATGATAGAATAGAAATTTGTC
Source organism: Pistacia vera (assembly GCF_008641045.1). NCBI lineage: Eukaryota > Viridiplantae > Streptophyta > Magnoliopsida > Sapindales > Anacardiaceae > Pistacia > Pistacia vera. The sequence continues at coordinate 359,596 of NW_022196754.1, read as the reverse complement.
TATCAATATAATTGAATGAGAACAACTAACAGGAACATAGTAGCTCCGAAGTTTCTCCTAATTGATATATCAAAGAGCTTATAATCTACTATATCAATGAATGAACTTGTTATCCCCTTTAGCAAAGAGATTAAGGAATTTGTTATTTGTTATGAAAATGAACTCTAGAATTAAGAACCCTATTATTTCTTAGAACAGGAACTTTAGTACGTGAGCTTTCTCTGTTCTTAGAACAGAGAACATTAGAATGAGACCCTAAATGCCCGTTTGTAGAATTTGCAGACCTGCACCTTCACCTCCTTGAACCAGAACTAAACACCATGGAATTCAGAATCACTAGCACCATCACCTAATCAGTCTGTATTCAAGAGTCTGTCTGTAGCTTGTTAAAAATGGATATACATAAATTAGGAGTATTCAAGAAAGACTGGCTTTGCATATGCAAGAGTTAGGAGTATTCAAGAGGATAACATCTAGTTATCTTTTCTGTAGAAATCCTAAGCCTCTGTTTTAATTCAGACAAAATAAATTTCAAAGAGAAGCTTACATCCTTTGCATAATACATGAAACATTCGTGAATTATGAAACCTCTGAATAACATTGTTGAGGAAAGTACTTTTTTAAAATTAATTCTTAATAGGAACCCCATGATGGGCCCGTGTATCTGAGGCATTAGAGCCATGTTTATTTGATCTTTCTTTGCCTTTTTTTTCCTTTCTTTTTCTTTCATGGATTAATGGACAATTATTCTGTTGTGTTAGTTTTATCGCTTTGCTTGGCTATGATAATAACAATTATCATGTCTTCTTGGAACAGTGTTCCAATACACGCCGGAGTATAATGTTCTGGAAGTTACCCAACTCGCATTCATGAATTGCCTAACTACAAATCCAGTCAGTGAATATAACGATGGTCCTACCACGATCGAGCTTAGTGAACCAGGAACACGATTCTTCATCTCTGGTGGACCTGAGAGCTGCTTAATTAAGCTCTCCATTGATGTGTCCTCTCTCCCAGACTAGGCTCGCCAGTGACAAGACCAGCAACTGTTGCCCACAGCAAAAGCTGTTGTTTTATACAGTGAAGTTAAATGAAGCTCCTGCTCCTGCTGGTCTTGATGGTTTAACTAGGGTTTAGGGTCATGGGAATAGCTTTGATGAGGTTTTGGTTGTATGTAATCATGGAGTAATTGGGTTCTAATGCTGTCTTGATTAGTATCAATGATCATCTTGTAATGATGACAATGACCATATTAGTTTGATGGGAATGATAATATTAGCTGAGATTAAAAGTTGATTTTAACTTTTAACTTATATTATTACTCTTGTTTTTTTTTTTTTTTTTTTAAACGAGAAATAATTTAGAAGAGTGATGAACACAAACACCGAGACCAATTAATCTGAGATGTAAAGTTATACATAATTGTATATTAAATGGGTATAATCAATCTCGAATAAAATTATGTGTATTAATCTAAGTATTAACATTGAAAATTTGAAATTTCCTTCAAAAAAAATTTTAAATTTCTAATGTTAGTACTTAGATTAATACATATTGGTTGGTGCACATAGCATTACTCAATCAATCTCTTAACCGATTTTAGAGATGAGCGGACTTTGTAAGAGTGGAGATAGTTCAAGTTCTTCGAGGCGTAAAGGTTGATCAGTGATTTGTCAGCCTGTCAGGTGAGTGGAGGTGAGTTGACTAAAAAAGCACTTTGACTAAGAATTTACTTTAGAACATAGATTTTGTTGGTCAGACGATGGGCTCCACTTGCTCCACTTTTTATAACAACTTTGAATGCCTTTATTTAAATGTTTTATCCGTATTTTAAATTAAAATGTGCATTTGTCTCTTTATTTTTAAAATATTATTTTAAATTATTAATTATTTTAAATTTTTAATAATAACCATTCAATTCTATTAAAAAATAATATTTTTAAAAACTACAATACGCATTTGTTTTCTTATCGTATTCCAAATCAAAATACATATTTGTTTTTCTATTCTCAAAATCTTATATTAAATTATTAAATTATTTTTAATTTTCAAATTTTATCTTATAATAGCTGTTCAATTCTACCTAACAATAATATTTCAAAAATACTACTTCAGACATCTAATCAAATGCACCCAAGTCCCATCCCATATCCTTTGACTTATCTTTTATAAAGATTTGACTTTTGAGTTAACTACTAGTAATGTTTTGTTTACAAACAAGTAGAATCAAACAAAAATTGTACAAAATTTATGTAAAATAATTATTATGTCCTTTATTTTTTATCTGTTTGTATGACTCAATTATATAACTCGATTATAAGCATAACATTGCTCATTAATTATATCTTTTAGATTTTGTTATTAGGCCTAACAATAATGTTTTGTTTACAATTGAGTTATACAACTAAATTATATAAATAGACAAAAATTACATAAAATCTATGTGAAACAACTATCCTGTCTTTTGTTTTTTATCTATTTATATGATTAAGTTGTATAATTTAATTGTAAGCGTAACATTGCTCTTGGGCCTAATTAAACTGTTAATGAGCTTAAAATATAAATAAGTGGATCAAATAACTTAACTCTTTGTCGTTCAGAAGTTATAATGATATTTCAGATAATATCAATTTATCTATATAAATTATCAAAAAAGTCAACTCGAGTAAGGCTAACATCATACCAGACTGATGCATCGCAAAATCTAAAATGAATGAATATGATCTTCATTGGCTCATGTCACATAAATATAACACACAAAAAAAGAAAAATGAAAATCTAAAATGAACGAATACGATCGTTGCTATGTTTTCAATTAGTAATATGACTGGATTTCTCTTTGATGTAGTAACTATATTTATGAGATATACTCATTTATTTCACTATACCAATATTAATTTCTTACAATATTTTAATTATAATTAATGGTGAAATTAAATCAAAATTATTGATTATTAGTTTAATTCACATAAAGTTGAGTAAATGTTAGCCAAACAAATTTTGACATTGTAAAAATCTAAATTAAAATTTAAAAAAAAAAAAATACCATCAATTTCCTAGAATTTCTTCTTATACTCCGTATTAAATTATTAATTTCCTACAATTTCTTATTATAATTTATAAATTAACAGTACAGTTACAGTAAGGTTATCCCAATTATACAGTAATATTATTATTTGTAATGTGGAGAGAGGACAAAATACAATCAAACAAAAGCAAATAACTTCCAAACTGAAACTCTAATACCATGCGGGTTACTAGACCTTAGAGATGCTGTCAGAAGATCATGGAGTTTATGCATGTGAGAAACTATGATAGCCGACATAAGCGAAACCAATCAACACAACAATCGATCGAAATCATAGTCAAGGCCTAGGGATGGGCACGGGCCGGGGATCCCTATCTTCGGCTCCGGCCCGAAAGCCTAAGGGGATTCCCTGATCCCGACCCGAAGCCCGTTTAGGGAATTCAGGGAATCCTCGAAAAAAGCCCGTTCCCCGAATTCCTCGTTTGGGGTTTTTTTTTGTATTTTTGTATCCTTAGTTTTATTATCATTTTCTCCAAATTATATATACCAACAAAAAAATATATATATATATAATATACATATTAAACGTAAAGACCATATAATCAAAAAAGAAATTAAATTTATAATGTACATATTAAATATAAAAACCATCTTACTAAATTGATAATATATTACAAATATCAAAATACTAAAAGAAATTAATGATTATAATGAATCCAAATATCAAAATGATAATTATAATACATTATACATATATATAAATATATTATATATTAACAGTATAATATTATGTATTATTGTATTAAGTAATAAGTATACATATATAATGTCTAATATATAATTTATTATATATGATACATTATACATATATATTATAATAAATTTTAAATAAATAACTACCATATATATTATAATAAATTCTAAATAAATAGCTATCACAATATAACAAAGACAATTAGGTAATAGAATTGAAATAACGATTCAATGAGGGATGAAAAAAATTATAGTGATTTATTGATTCATTATAATCAATCAAAACAACAAATAATATATTACATATATATTACGTATTAATGTGAGATTATAGATAATAGCATATTATGTATAAATTATAATTTACAATATATATATGTTATATACATTATACTTATATAGTATATACCATATATAATATACAATGTATAATGTCAAATGTATACCATATATATATAATGTATAATATATAATGTCGAATGTATAACTTTTGTTTCATAGCATTAACATATATATATATACGGGTCGGGGAATTCGGGGTCGGGGCAAAACCTATCCCGGCCTCGGCCCGTGCCCAAATTCCAAGGCCAATCTTGGACCCGATCCTGGCCCAAAGCCCGAACAATTTGGAAAAAATCTGCCCCGTTCGGGGCAGGTCCCCGTGGGGGCGGGCTTTGTGCCCATCCCTATCAAGGCCCTCCTTTTATCTCACACACACGCACACCCACACAACTTCTAACATTATCTAAAAAGGCTGGTAAAAATTAAACACACTAAGAACATAAATGAAGAACAAGAACATAAATCAAGAACATATATATTAAACATGTCAAAGAACATAAATTAAAAACATATATAAGATCTTTTGCTACCCTTAATATTATCAAAATATTACAATATCCTTGAGGTTGAGGGAAAGTTTAGAAAGATGAAAGAAACATGGAAGAACTATGGTAAAGATGTGCAAAGAAAATATGCAAGGGAAAATATGCAAGGGTTGGAATTGTAAACATATGAACAATTTAAGGGTTAAATTGTTATGTAAACAATTTAAGAGTTAAATTGTTAATTGTGATTAAATGTTAATCCAATATTATTATTTAAAGAAGTTTAACAACTTCATAATAATTATGGAATTATTTACAACTCTAAAAACAATTATGGAATTGTTTAAGGAAGTCCAAAACAATTATTGAATTGTTTACAAGGCTTCATATATAAAGAAAATGATATATCAATTTTAGGGTAGAGATCAAAATCTCTAAGAACCATAAATATCTCTCTTGGCTTAATTCTTCTTCTACCTTGGTGTAGATACTCTTTTGTTTAATTTCTCTTGAAATTAAAAGTCTCTAAGGTTGCTAAGGACTTAAGGTAACATGTTATACTTTACTTATTTTCAATTTGATTGAAATTTTTTTCAAACTATGAATATACATGTTATAGTATCACATGCATCATTCTCCATGTATTTCATCTTACACCAACGGATAGGCATGTTCGTACATAACTTCAAAGGTCGAACTGGTGGGTCTTCTTGCCTACAATATTTGACGTACTCTTGCCATCTTTTATTGTTACCGCCGACAATAAATCCGATAGCCGTGTGCACCCTCTCCATATTCGAATGTATAGTGTATAAACTTGCTTTAACAATCAAATTGATGATGTGGCAAACACATCTATGGTGAAAAAAATTGCCTTCACCACGTAGATCCAATCTCTTTTCAAATAAAAAGATTGTCGCAATGTTAGCAGCTGCATTATCAAGCGTTAGTGTCACAACTCTATCAGTTAATAGATATTCTTGTAAAACTTCAAGAATTGTAAAATAAATAGTGTCAGCACTATGTTTTTCATATAATGTTTTAAAACCCATCAATTTTTGTTGTAAACCCCAATTATGATCTAAGAAATGTACTGTGACAGTTAAAAAATCGGTTTTTAATCTACAAGCTCATATGTCTGATGTAAGTGCAATAGATATATTCCTAAAATTTTGAAATTTGTTTTTAAGTTCATTATTTATTTTGTTATAAAATTTTAGTATATCTCTTCTACTTGTACTTCTACTAACATGGGTATATGCTAGACAAAATGCAGTTTTAATCATGTGAATAAAATAAGGATTTTCAGATAAACAAATGAGAGAGTCCGTAGCAACTATGAATCTTGTTATTTCCTCTCGTGCAACATGTGCATTGTATTGCATGTTGAGAGAGTTGAGGATTGTGGATTAAAATTAAGTTGAGTTTGAATTTGCTTATCTGATCCGATTGAAGATGTATCGGGCAGCTGCATTATTTGAGGGTGCTTATTCTTCATGTGTCGTCGCATCGTCGAAGTCCCCTTTTCAGCGCCAATAATGGTTCCACAAAAATGACATACCCCACACGATTCTTCCCCCTCCCCATTTGTCTTTGACTGTTTTGATTTGGTGAAGTGTCGTCATACATCAGACATGACCCTCTTTGACGGTCAGGGGGGTTGGGCTATGCCCATGCTCGTGCCCATTAACTCGTAGCTCACATGTGTTTGGCTACACCTTGTCCCGGCTGAATGTGGTTGTGGAATTGCAGTTGCTGCCAAATATAAATATAAATTGAATGAGAATTTGATTGGAGATTTGGAGTTGAGAGTAGAGAGATTGAGTGATGTGGAAAAAATGAGAGATTTATGGGTTATTTAAGCATAGTTGTTGGGGGAGGGGTGGAAAAAAACAAACCACCCCCAACAACATTATTAAACAATTTTTTTTTTTAAATTTGTAAAATTTTATTTTAACCCCTATAATTTATGTTTATTGCAAAATTTATAAAGAGTTTTATGTAATTATACAATGGATTAAAAAGAAAAAAAATAAAAGGATTTGGTCCTAGGCACGGGCCTTGGAGGAGGGCCCAGTGGAGGGACCGGGACCTCCCCTTTAGGCCTGGTCCAGTTTTGGGACCAGGCCTACTAGAACCGATCCTAGGACTGAGTTTTTGGACTGAGTTTTTGGATCCGATCCCAAATGCCCAGCTCTAGTCTCGGTAGTAATGGTGAATGGGAGTGTATTATTCAAATGATGGTTGAAAAGGAACCAGGCGTGGCTGCCACAAGAAAGCGAGGGGAAGGTGAAAGAGGAAGTACTCAACCACTTGAAATCATCCACATTGCCCCAACTACCCGTCTCCTCGCTCAACGCGGTGGCTTTCAAATCCTCCTCAATCCCCTCATATTTCATACAATACGGCCCAAATCTGACCCCATTACAATCCTCAATGATCGGCCTACTCCTAACTCTCAAATAAAAACCACAACTTTTCGCAAAATGACCCCGTTACCCATGCCATGACATCACTTATCAGTAAGTCCTTATAAATTCTCTCATTTATCCTTTAAATAAAATACCGAGGACATGCATTTAAGACATAAATATATTTAAAAGAAAATTAAAACAATGTAAAGGCTACATAAATGGGGTGCCGCACACAATGTGATAGTCAAAATTTGTTTGTTTCAATTGACAACATTTGGCGGCTAATTTTGACTATATTATTAACATTAATTGTGGTTGTGAAATTTGACCAATTGATAAAAGATTATTACTGTGTTAATAATGTATTTGTAATATAGCGAACCCTTTTGTCAATAACAAGATTAAGAAGATTTTTAAAATTTGTATAATTTTATTAAATTATAAACCCCACTTAACTGATCGATGTGATGTAAGTCTCGGTATACACTTCCTATTTCCATTACAAAATTATAAATATTAAATATATAATATTAAATTTAAGATAATACACACACACTCTCTCTCTCTCTCTCTCTCTCTCTCTCTCTCTCTCTATATNTGTTAGCAGCTGCATTATCAAGCGTTAGCGCCACAACTCTATCAGTTAATAGATATTCTTACAAAACTTCAAGAATTGTAAAATAAATAGTGTCTGCACTATGTTTTTCATATAATGTTTTAAAACCCATCAATTTTTGTTGTAAACCCCAATTATGATCTAAGAAAAGTACTGTAACAGTTAAAAAATCGGTCTTTGATCTACAAGCTCATATGTCTGATGTAAGTGCAATAGATATATTCCTAAAATTTTGAAATTTGTTTTTAAGTTCATTATTTATTTTGTTATAAAGTTTTAGTATATCTCTTCTACTTGTACTTCTACTAACAGGGGTATATGCTAGACAAAATGTAGTTTTAATCATGTGAATAAAATAAGGATTTTCAGATAAACAAATAGGAGAGTCCGTAGCAACTATGAATCTTGTTATTTCCTCTCGTGCAACATGTGCATTGTATTGCCATATTGAGAGAGTTGAGGATTGTGGATTAAAATTAAGTTGAGTTTGAATTTGCTTATCTGATCCGATTGAAGATGTACCGGGCAGCTGCATTATTTGAGGGTGCTTATTCTGTCGCATCATCGAAGTCCACTTTTCAGCGCCAATAATGGTTCCATAAAAATGACATACCCCACACGATTCTTCCCCCTCCCCATTTGTCTTTGGCTGTTCTGATTTGGTGAAGTGTCGTCATACATCGGACATGACCCTTTTTGACGGTCGGGGGGGTTGGGCTATGCCCATGCCCGTGCCCATTAACTCGCAGCTCACATGTGTTTGGCTACACCTTGTCCCGGTTGAATGTGGTTATGAAATTGCAGTTGCTGCTAAATATAAATATAAATTGAATGAGAATTTGATTGGAGATTTGGAGTTGAGAGTAGAGAGATTGAGTGGTGTGAAAAAAATGAGAGATTTATGGGTAATTTAAGCATAGTTGTTGGGGGAGGGGTGGAAAAAAACAAACCACCCCCAACAACATTATTAAACAATTTTTTTTTTTAAATTTATAAAATTTCATTTTAACCCCTATAATTTATGTTAATTTCAAAATTTATAAAAAGTTTTATGTAATTATACAATGGATTAAAAAGAAAAAAAAATAAAAGGATTTGGTCCTAGGCCCGGGCCTTGGAGGAGGGCCCAGTGGAGGGACCAGGCCCTTCCCCTTAGGCCTGGTCCGGTTTTGAGACCAGACCTACTAGGACCGATCCTAGGACTGAGTTTTTGGACTGGGTTTTTGGATCCGATCCCAAATACCCAGCTCTAGTCTCGGTAGTAATGGTGACAAGAGCCAGAAGAAACTGGGAGTGTATTATTCAAATTATGGTTGAAAAGGAACCAGGCGTGGCTGCCACAAGCAAGCGAGGGGAAGGTGAAAGAGGAAGTACTCAACCACTTGAAATCATCCACATTGCCCCAACTACCCGTCTCCTCGCTTAACGCGGTGGCTTTCAAATCCTCCTCAATCCCCTCATATTTCATACAATACGGCCCAAATCTGACCCCATTACAATCCTCAATGATCGGCCTACTCTTAACTCTCAAATAAAAATCACAACTTTTCGCAAAATGAATCCTAATTTGATGCGAAGCCAAAACCAACACACAATCCTCAAGGGCGGAGATATTAGGGGGGGACGAGATGGGTCGATGGTGGTTTGGTGTGGGAGGGGATAGGATTTTCTCATATTTCCCTTTCCTTATTTAACCTACCAAACTCTATGATTTACCCATGCCATGACATCACTTATCAGTAAGTGCTTATAAATTCTCTCATTTATCCTTTAAATAAAATATTATTATTAGGCACTTATTATCCCATTGACTTTTAAACATTACACAGGACATGCATTTAAGACATAAATATATTTAAAAGAAAATTAAAACAATGTAAAGGCTACATAAATGGGGTGCCGCACACAATGTGATAGTCAAAATTTGTTTGTTTCAATTGACAACATTTGGCGGCTAATTTTGACTATATTATTAACATTAATTGTGGTTGTGAAATTTGACCAATTGATAAAGGATTATTACTGTGTTAATAATGTATTTGTAATATAGCGAACCCTTGATGTTCATAATCGGTACGTTTGGTTTATTATTTTGGATAAGATTTTAGGAATAATATTGAATAGTTAGATAGGGAGATATTACGAGATAAAATTTATAAAAAAAAACCCCTTTACATTTGTTAATATACTTAGAACCCCACCAAATCAGGTAATCTCATATCTCAATTCAATAAAAATAAAATACCATGGATTAAATTTATTGTTATCAAATTAATTAAACCATTTCATAAAAACCAACAAATCATAAATCTACAATAAATTACTAAATTCAACATCTTCGATATGGTATCTTAATAAGATAATTTTGTTTATTATTCATGATATATATATACAACATTTCTCGCTATTAGAAAGTTATTGTTTTTAATTGATTTGTTATTTATTTTTTTTGGGGTATTTAATTTAATGTCTAACTCAAAATAAGTATTTTAAAAATAAATTGTAATACATTGGAACCATTTAGTGTAGAGACGAGAGGTGTGGGTGTGACCGCGATTCTATTGACTAATACACATGCATGCTTATAATCAATGAACGACTGATATTTGCAGAGGACAACCTCAAGCGGCAAGTGAATGTGATAGATATGAGGGTCCTTGACCCCTGGTGAAATGACCATGGACCTCGTGGTTCATTGCTTTGGATTGATGATGGTTTTGACATCTCATTAACTCTTAAAATAGTCTAATTTATTTATTATAATCTTCTATTATTAAATTTACAAGAGTGGAAAAACACGAGAGACCAATTAATTTGAAAAAATGTAGTTTAAACACCATACTATATATTAAAAGCATACTTAATCCATTTATTATTATTTGAGTTAAGCATTCAGATTTTGGTGGGTTTGTTTTTAAAGGCGAATTTGTTTATAGGTATCAATGAGATTTTACTTCATATTGGAGTTGAGTTTGAGAGGTGATCGGACTTTCTACGAGTGTCAAGAGTCAGAGTTCTTCGACAGTGGAGAAGAAAGTAAAGGTTGATGAGTGATGAATTCAGTGAGTGAAGTTGGCGAGTTTATAAAAGCGTATAGTAATTAATTTGAAAATTTTAAGAAAAATACATACTCACTAAATAATTAGTCAATAATTAATTTTCTCATAATGCGTTTTACACACTTTTACTACTCAACAAATTACTACTATAAATATAACAAGTAAAATAACTAAATTTTTAATAAACATTTTATTTACCAATGTTTATTAGAAAAACTAATAAACATTGGTAAATAACATCACTCTCTTTTGAATCCACCACCAAGTAATCAATTTTTTGTTGCCTTTTTGGGACTTCATTCTATCTAGAATTTGGAAATTATGATCCGATTGGGCCTCAGTAGAACTCAGAATCCAAATCTCATTGGGCCTCAGTGACCCTCATTCAAGACAAGTGATTTTTAGCTCCCATTAAAAATTGATTAGCACCCCACTCTTATGTATATAGTGTTTTTAATAATTATTTTTCTTTCGTTTCTTTCATGGATTCACTGGCTGTGGAGTATGTAGGCTATGATATGTTCTTGGCTCTGAACTTCAATATGTGTTTGTTTTTTGCTTTTGTATTTCTTTGGAGGTTGTTCTTGGGGTGATTATAGTTTTAGTGATTGTTTTTGAGGATCTTGATCAAGGGTTTGTTACGTCTTTATGTTAGCTAGAAGTAAAGATTTGTGTATTAATCATAACAATTGGCTTCATGTTGCAGTGATCACTAACAACACACCTGATGGTTTTCTACTAGTCAATGCATTGTATCACATAAATTGTAACACATCGGAACCATTTAGCATACAGACAGGAGGTGTGACTGTGATTCCATTGACTGATACACAGACACGCTATATAATCAATGAACGGGCTGATCTTTGCAAAGACGACTTCAAGTGGCAAGTGAATGTGAGAGATCCTGTGCAAGAGGCCAATGAGGCTCCTTTACCCCTTTGAGTGTTTGTCGTGCTGGTGAAATGATCATGGACTCATGGTTCATTGCTTGGATTGATGGTTGTTTAGTGCCAACAGTAGGGTAATCTTTGCACTTTTTGTTGTAACTTATAATGCATCATTTTGTTGCTGCCCTAGTTGAATTGATTGGCTCTGGAGTATATTATTNCTTCATGTTGCAGTGATCACTAACAACACACCTGATGGTTTTCTACTAGTCAATGCATTGTATCACATAAATTGTAACACATCGGAACCATTTAGCATACAGACAGGAGGTGTGACTGTGATTCCATTGACTGATACACAGACACGATATATAATCAATGAACAGGCTGATCTTTGCAAAGACGACTTCAAGTGGCAAGTGAATGTGAGAGATCCTGTGCAAGAGGCCAATGAGGCTCCTTCACCCCTTTGAGTGTTTGTCGTGCTGGTGAAATGATCATGGACTCATGGTTCATTGCTTGGATTGATGGTTGTTTAGTGCCAACAGTAGGGTAATCTTTGCACTTTTTGTTGTAACTTATAATGCATCATTTTGTTGCTGCCCTAGTTGAATTGATTGGCTCTGGAGTATATTATTGCCTGTGATACGTGGTCTGACATTGCACATATATATCTATATATTGGCTGTTCTGTAACTGTTAACTTCTTGTTAATTGCTATTTTAATTTTACTATGCATGAGGCAGCCAACCACTTTATGTTTTTTACACATTTCAAAAGGAGTGAAAAAGAGAGCGTTGCTAGTGCACTTCTTGTTAAGTTCTTATTAAGCTCAAGAAGAAGAAGAGCTAAGAAGAAGAGAGAGAAGAAAGAATGATCTTCCTTGATTGATTATAACAATACAGAAACCAGCTATATAAATAACCACTATTACAATGAATTAGTTATAACAGAAAACGTAATTAGAAAGCTAACTAACTAAATAATCTGTAGATTAATAACTAATCATTATTTACAATATTTGCACCCTAATACTCCCCCTCAAGGTGGCTTGTAAATGTCCTTTACAGCCATCTTGGACAACAAAGAAAAAAGCTTAGTAGATGGAAGGGGTTTAGTAAACATGTCAGTCAATTGGTATTGAGATCTAATGGGTAGCAATTTGAGAACTCCCGAAGCAACTATTTCACGAACAAAATGGCAATCTATCTCGATATGCTTAGTTCGTTCATGAAAGGTTGGATTAGAGGCAATATGTATCGTAGCTTGATTGTCACAATATAGCAAAGCAGGAGAATCAACTTTGACTTGAAAATCTTTAAGAAGTTGCAACAACCAAATAAGCTTACTGGCAGTACAGGAAAGGGCTTTATACTCAGCTTCAGTTGAGGATCGAGAGACGGTGGTCTGCTTTTTGGCCTTCCAAGAGACTAAAGAGTCTCCAATAAAGATGCAAAAACCTGTAATAGAGCGCGAGAATCAGGGCATGATCCCCAATCAGCATCAAGAGGCTTTCAAACAACTGGAACCAAGCATCAAAGTAAGCTCTTAGCTGTAAGGAAGAATGAGAAGAAACAACCCTTGACCAAGACTTTTCTTGAGGTACACAGCAGATGATGCACTGCCTTGATGATAGGAAGTCGAGGTTGAGCCAAAATTGAGTGACTTAATTTCATATTATGCATGAGTATTAATTACAATTTTTACGAATAAATTTCAGCTAATCAAATCTTAGTTTTAATAAAATTGAATTTCGAATTTTATGAGGTGGTATTTAAGTAATTAATTAATTACAGCTACAATTTAACCATACAGATTTTATACTTTTTAATTTTTTTAAAATTCCAATCGAATTTAAATTTTTAACAAAGGGATCTATTTATAACACCACTCTCTTTTAATCCACTCCACAACTAATCAATTTTATTTGCCTTTTTGGGACTTCATTCTTTCTAGAATTTGCAAGAATGAATTAATTATATATAATATATATATTATGTATATATCTATATATTAGTATTATATATATATATATATTTTTTTTAATAATTTTTATCTTATAAAAAATTGCCACAATTTTAAATACACTCATACTCTATTTTATATATTTGTTTTAATTCTTAACCATTAATTTATAATCATAAACCCTAACTTTAAATCTTCTAATTATTAAACTTTTTTTTTTTTTTTAACACTTATTTGTTTTATGATATACACCGTATGAATAAAGTGTCACCAATGTGATAAATTTGACTCTAAAGAAAAAACTAATTTAAATTGGGAAAAAAGGAATAAACAAAACCTAATTAAAATTAGAGAAAATTGATACAAAAAACTCTTTTAAGTTTGAAATTGGGGGAAAATGGTTTAAAAAAAAACCCTAATTAAGTTTGAAATTGGGAAAAAAAGAGATGCAAATGAAAACCTTCATTAAACCTAATTAAGTAGGGCTTTATTTGATATTAAATGGGGTTTTAAAGAGAAATTTTAAAAATATAATAGAAGTGTATTTAATAATGAGTCAATATAGAATTCGGAGTCAAATTAAATTGAAAATCCATAGGAAATCAGTGTAAATATCCTAAAGAGTATTACATAAACTTATTTTTGACTTAGTTGAAGACACTAATTCATACGCTTTATAAATTATAATCCACACCAATGTTTTGAAAATCAGATCGGACCGATCCGACCGGATTTCAGAGAGAAAGACGGTTCATATACTAATAAAAACCACTTTTAACACTCAGACCGTTTTAAACCGAAATTAAACCTCTTGAATAGTATCAGATCGGCGGTCCAACCGGACCAGCCATAAACCGGTCCAACTAAAATAACCTTAAATTAAACCCATTTCTCCCTCATTTCCATTGGATTTGCGATTTTTCGTCGGAAATTTTTGCTGTCGTTAACCTTCTGTTTTTCTTTCAAGTTTGTCTTCGATTCTTCTCTCATTTCATCTTCGGTTCTTCTTTGTTCATCTTCAATCAGCAATCTTCTCCTCTGTCCGCCGCCGGCCGGTGAATGCTCTTCTCCCGTGTAAGAAATCTTCATTTTCTCTTACCTCACATCATCTTCGTTCTTCATCTTCTCTTACCTTACATCATTTTCATCATGATCTTTGTCAATAAGACGACGGTTTTCAGGGTGCGTTTGGTGATGGCATGGAAGACTAAAAGGCATAGGATCGTGGTTGGGAAAAGGAAGAAGGACGTCTGGGAAGTGGAAACAAAGATTCAATGAAGAAAAAAAGAGAGAGGGAGAGAGAGGAATGAAGACGTCTGCCGTCTGGAGAATGGTGGAGAAGAAGAAGAGAGACGGTAAAATAATTAATGAGAGAGAAGAAGAAGAGCGGTGGGGAAAAGGAGAGAGAAGAAGAAAATGTTTTTATTTATTGAGAAATGAGATAGAGGTGCAGAGATTTGCAGGAGATTCGAAATTGAGTGAGGACAAATTAATTGAGAGAGAAGAAGAGAAAGTGCTGGGAGAGAGAAGAAGAAGACGAAAAGATGGCTTTTTTTATTAAATATATTAAATAAATTAAAGTTTTTAATGACATGCAGTCCGGCCGACCGGTCCGATCGGTTGAATCCGTTAATTGAAAACCGAATTTTTGACCGGGTCAAGATTCGGTCTGATTTTCAGAACATTAAATTCCATAAAGGTAATTATACATAGGCTAGACTATATTTTAAACAGAGGAAAACTAAAATAGCAAAGCTGAGATCCCAATTTTAGATCCTAAATGATTTTGACACTAATGTAATTATAGGAAATTATCCCTAAATTAAACTAAGCAAGATAATATTTACAAGATGTTTCAACTCTAAGCTATTTTGATATAGAAATATAAATAATTGCTTTAGCATAAATTTTTCTTCCTTTGTTATATATCAGCCCTTGAGTTTATAAAGTTGTAAGCTTATGATTCTATTCTCTTAATACTATTAGATGTTACTAGAGAAGTTGTCCTACTAATAAAAAAACGAATCCCACATTTTCTTTCTATTTTCGTAGAAGCCAAACAACAGCACCATGAAAACAAAACCAAGGGTGATATTGTAAATTCAAATCAAATGAAAGTCAACCATGTCCATGAGGCCTCCTGCTTTCTTTCTATATTCCCGGTAGCCAAACAAAAAGATTTGCAGAGAAAAATATATATATATCTTGATCGGTACAGAACAAACTGACTTATTGATGATCTTCCATATATCTTGATCGTCTTCAACCTTTTTCCTTAGTGACAATCTTCCATAACTTGATCATGAACTTCAACGAATCATAGTTTGTTTTCATTCAATTCCGTAGGATGCAATAAATAAGATAATATCATTTCCAACTCTTAATAAAAAGACTATCCAATAACTTCTTGTTACGTTTATTAAACATATCAATTATATTAAGAACTTCACATGAATATTGACGTGACACTTAATATTGGCTGTATGTATATAATAATTTTTTTTTCCAGTTTTAACCCTCATGGTCTAGTGTAATATATCCTAATAGGTGCTTTTTTTTCTCTACTAGAAAATTGCAATTTTTTTTTTGAAAAAGGAGTTATGACAAGAAAGAGTTGAAACCTTCCCCGGCCTGTAATTTTGTTGAAATCTAAGACAGTTGATTTCAAAGTTAATTTCAAAGTCATGGGTTCTCTAAATTAATAATCGATACCTACTATTTTTAGAAGCCATTGATTTCTTCTCAGCTTGTTTCAATCAATTAATTATTCATCATCTAACCAAGATTTGTTGTAATTTCCATCAATTATGGTTGAAACAAAATTTTCACATTTTTTAACCGGGAAAAGTACAAATCTTTGAGTGATAAACAAGAGCAGTATCTATTATATATTATTAATGGCGCTTTTGTTACTTCCACAATCGGAAGCAAAATTGTAAAACGTGTGTCAATCAGCCACCTATAGTATGGAGGAGATGTTGCAGAGGTTGCAGAAATCAGCTGCAGAAGGAGATGTTGATGAATTGTTTTCAATACTTGCGGAGGATCCTCTTGTTTTGGAGCGTATTGATGTGATACCATTTATGACCACTCCCTTACATGCAGCTGCAAGAGAAGGAACGATCCATTTCGCTAAGGAAATACTAAACCTGAAGCCGTCATTTGCTAAGAAGCGAGACCACCTTGGCCCTTGGGCGTAGCCCCCTTCATTTGTCTTTGGAGGGGAAGCACATGCTGGAAGTGGGTAACCCCGGTTATTGGGATTTGCAGAGGACGTACCAGGAACTGGTAACATGGCTCATAAAATTTGACAGTGAGCTTGTCCGTGTGAAAGCAAAGGGGTTGGTTACTCCTTTGCACTACGCAGCTCAAATAAACGATTATTCCAATTTGGCTGATTTTTTGTATGTTTGCCCATCATCTATCCAAGATTTGATAGTTAAATGTGAAACTGTCGTCCATGTGGCCATAAAAAACGGGAGTTGTAGAGCTTTGAAAGTATTGTTAGGATGTCTTAGAAACTTCAACAAAGAAAAGATCCTATTGTGGGAGGACGAACAAGGAAACAATGCGTTACATACTGCAATTTCTGAAAACCAAATTGAGGTAAGCATATGATATATGTATATCTATCTTAACTGCACGCTCTTTTTGGCAATGTCCTTTATTTATATGAACCTGGCTTCTAGAAGGGATGGATTGATTTATCAATCAAGTGTCTTAACTTGTCCTTATCTTATCAATAACAAAGGCGGTGAAGCTGTTGATCAAATATATGGAAGTAAATAAAGTGAACGGCGAAGGTTTGACAGCTCTGGACATCTTCTACGATCGCCAAGATTCGCTGAATCCAGAGGTTGGGGAAATTCTACGTGGTGCTAAAGCTAAAAGAACTTCTGAATTAGCAGCCATTCATTTGTCAATCTCTAGACTTGCAAAACTATTGGGTGTTGAAAATTCACCAGTCAGGTACTTTTCTGAAAAATTATCATTTGCGAAAAGCTTTCTGAAAAGCTTGGGGCTTATTGACCATAGCATAAATAAAGTACCTCTTGAAGTCCG
This sequence comes from Pistacia vera, assembly GCF_008641045.1. Classification (NCBI taxonomy): domain Eukaryota; kingdom Viridiplantae; phylum Streptophyta; class Magnoliopsida; order Sapindales; family Anacardiaceae; genus Pistacia; species Pistacia vera. Next base: position 341,982 of record NW_022196754.1, on the reverse strand, counting down.
AAACGTACTACTTGTGGTGGCTATATTGATTACTACAACCACCTATCAAGCTGCACTCAGCCCCCCTGGAGGATATTGGCAGGATGATGGGAATCTGCCAGTAAACAACACTGTTATCAATAAAGACACCTCCTCCATCCTCGGTGATGAAGAGCCATCAGAACAACGTGCAGGGCACATGATTCAGGGGTCTTTCATTCATTTATTCTTTTTGCTATTTAATTCTGCGGCTTTCTACGCGTCTGTGTGCTCAATTTTGATTCTTACAACTGCGCTTCCTTTCCGCAAATTCACCATCGCATCGACATATTTGATCGTATTTTCATTTAATTTTGCAGTTATGGAAACCTTTCCGTACCTAAATAATTCAGCTGTATGGTGGATCTTTATTTCTTTAATGCTTGTAACTGTATATGTTACATTATATTATCCATACGAATTTTATCTGTCAGAAGTAAATAAGCTTACGCGGTGTGGCCGGGGGAAGAAACTACGCCTGGGTAGATTCGAAGATGAAGTCAAGGGTAATAATTTTGGGTGAATTTATATTGTTTATGTCGTGCATGCTATTAGAATCAGCATTGTTTGTAACCTTTGAATTTTCTTAATAAAATTGTTTAATTTTTTACCATCACATGGGACCTCAACTCAATCTCATAGTCATGGAAATTATGTAAAGCTTTTACCAGTTATATTTGAAGCTTTAAAATACTAGTCCTACAAAGATTTAATATCAAGTCTTTCATACAAAATGACATGTTATATTATATTATTGGATAAATTAATATAAAAATCAGTCACTATCATTTAATACGTATTTATTAGGTTAATTTTTATATTAATTCATCAAATCATATTTTAATAATCATTTTGTATAAAAGACTTTGTATAAGTCTTCATAAGTGTAGTATAAGTAAAGCTATTTGGGCTACAATACTTAATGCCACATTAATGTTACGTGGTTTCATATGTCACATAACATGTCATATGGCGTGCTATGTCAGTTTGTACAAACTCTTTTTATACAATAGTTTCATTGTATTATAATTAAGGTATAAACTTTTTAAAACTTTCAATGAGAAGACAGAAGTTACAAATTCTTTAATTAAAGGCAATCTAACTGTGAGTTACCATTAACTTCAAAGGAAATGATAAAAAGACTTAGATGCCCTTGACTTCTTTTTTGCTTCTTTTTATTAACTAAATTTAGTTCTTACTTTAACTCGTGTTTTAAAGTTTTCAAACCGAGGGTTAAATTGAGAAGCTCTTTTAGCATTAGCACCATGTAGAATTTTCCCAACCTCTGGATTCAGAGAATGTTGGCGATCGTAGAAGATGTCCAGAGCTGTCAAACCTCTACCGTTCTTTCTATTCACTTTCCTATATTTTAATCAACAGCTTTAACCACCTTCATATTGAGGAGGGAAGGACAAGTTAGAAACTAAACTAAATTTGCCAAAAAGTGCATAATGAAAGACATGGACGTTTATATTACCTTAAGTTGATTTTCAGAAATTGCAGTATGCAACGCATTGTTTCCATCTTCCTTGCAGGTCAGGATCTCTTCTTTATCGATGTTACGAAGCGGTCTAACAAGACTTTAAGAGCCCAGAAACTCTATTTTTGACGGCACATGACAACAGTTTCACATTTAATGTCAAATCTAGGATTGAAGAGGGCAAAAAAAAAAAAAAAAAAATCAGCCAAATTTAGTTCATCTCTATTTGAGCTGCATAGTACTGCAAAGGAGTAACCCCCTGTGCTTTTACACGGAAAGCATTCTCCTCTCTTTCTCAGATTAGAATACTCAAACATGAAAGCGAAACTAAGATGTTTTATACTTAAAGGTACTTAACTTTCTTGCTTCATGTGGTCTGTTTCACCCTATGGAGTTTTTACTTTACAAAAGATTAAAAGAAAAAAGAAAATCCTATTTCTGTTGTTGTTGCCTTTCATAAGAAAACATAAAAATAAAAGGAGTAATGTTATCTTAGCGGGCTTATTTTTTAAATTTCTTTCGAGGAGGTTTCCCAAAAAAAAAAAAAAAATGAGTATTTTTATGAAAAGTTGATGGTTATATATGTAACTGTTGTATGGAGAAGACTCTCTAGAAGTTTTTCCAAAAGAAATTACTATCTGAAAAGTTTCATTTCCGTTAATATCTGTACGTTATTTTAACTGGAAATGTAGGATAGTAAATTCAAAAAAAAAGTCAAAGGCACATTATGTAACTTTACCATAAATATAAGGAAAACTACCCCTTCTCTCATCTCTGCCTCCCTCCCATGTTTTATCTCTTCATCTTGACTAATTTTTGTCAAGAAAAATAAAAATAAAAGACTTAAAAAAAAGAAAAGCTTTTTCATGCCTTATTTTTTGTTTTTTATTTTTTCAATTTGTTTAGTAATTTTAATTTATTTTAAAAAATAATTTAATATGTGATTACTATTTTTCTCCTATAGAAAATCAAATGACTTTCAATAGTTTGTGTATTTACATTAATTGAAGGTTTGATACTTTGTCATGATTAAAAGATTTGTAGCTTCTGCCTTTTCACGAAAAATTACAAAATTTTTATACAAACCTACATGTTTGTTATGTATTATTTAATTTAAATCAATCTAATCATCTTTTGTACATCAGTTGGTATGAGAAAGTTGTGTATAAAAGTTTGTAAATGTAGTTTATTCCCAAAAATATCTCAAAAGTTTGTACCTTAATTAAGATATATTTTAAGAATAATATCCGTACACTAAAATCTTACAAAAATTTCTATATAAAGTACGTGGTATAGAAAAATGAATGGAAGAGTAAACACAAAAATCAAATTTATTTCATATTCACTTTTCATGTCATTTTTGTCACATCATTTGTATTAAAAATCTTTATAAGGATTTATTTGTACGTATAGTATTACTCATTTTAATATCTGTTTTTAATTACAAAACATGTATAGGGGTTAAAAGTGATTTCCAACAACATCCAGGGTTTGTTTAGGCCTTGACTTTTTCTTCTCTTCTTTTCATAGGTATAATTAAAAGTGTCAACATTTGATATACCAACGGCGGAAGTGGAAGCAGCATGCTCACATCCTGAGGTTAAACTTGTATATGCAAGTGTTGACACATCATTTTGAAAATTCTCTAAAAATACATCATAAGCATCATTATATATTTATTTTCTAAATATCATGTAAATGACAAACATCATTAGTTCCAATTTTCCTTTTTCAAAAAAAAAAAAAAAAAAAAAAGAGGAGGTAAGAATATAATCTCTCAGTTGTTAATAAAGGTGATTATTAAAACTTTATCTGTGAAGTTGATAGTTTCTAGTCCAGAATTGTTAAGATACGATCATTAAAAAAAAAGAAAAAAGAAATGAGATTCATATTTCCCATCCAGACTAAAACTTTCTAAGTTTCTAAGTTATGGATGAGAGGTTGTAGAATTCTACTGCAGAAGGAGATGTCTTGCTGGTGCTTACTTCACTAATTCTATTATAAATGGGAGAATAATACACATACATCATTTCATAAACATTTCCCACACAACAATTATTGTGGCATGATGATTGGTTAATTGAAAATAAAAATAAACTTTCACCAATCACATATGCCACATAATGGTTGTATGAGAACATATATATGTGAATGATGTATGTAGTATTACATTATAATTATCATAAAGATAGGTAGTAAACCTTTCTATAACTTTCTCTCATAAAAGCGACATGAATTATAGTGAAACAATCAAATTGGTCATTCGCAATAATCAGATGAGATTATTATTGGCAAGTAAAACTTATTGCGATTGGGACCATTACGAGCTGTTACTGTCGTCATTTTATAAAAAAAAGTTAATAAAAAAGGTTTATAAGCATAGTATTACCCTAAATATTTAATATTTGAGGTAAAAAATAATAAAATTGAATCAAACAGTAATTTTCTTATACAAATCTTGAGAAATAAGAAGACAATTAATTCATGATAAAAAATATAACAACTTAAAAATTAAAAAAAAAAAATTTAAATAAACAGGGATAAAAGTGATAAAACTTTTTCTCTTGGAGCTAGAAAAATAAAAAATCCAAGAGCTTAAGGTATAAATGTCTTGACATTATATTAAAAAATTAAATATGAGAAAAATAATACCAGTAAACGTCAACAAACCACCAGGAATAGAACCTTTATCAACCAACTATAAATAATATTTATTCAAATTCCAAAGTAAATATTTTAATTTCTTCAGATTCATACCAGGCCTACAATGAGACAAGTCGCGTAGCGAGCTAATAATAGTATAATACTCGATTTAGCAGCTTCGTAAGCTTAATGCGCTCGGTGTATATAAGATATAATTAATAATTATAATTGAAGTCGAGCTCGATTTGATTCGTTGTAATTGAGTCGAGCTCGACTTATCAATATTTATCGAGCTGACAATTGAGAGCCGTCATGGTGAGCTCCAGTCAAGGTCGCCTATCCAACAGAACCAAGCTCAGCTCTTGGGTCGGTTCGACTCAATGAACCCATTCATACAAATCAGTAGAGTTTTTAGTTCAGATATATGAAGTCCCACATTAACACGGTGTCAGATTCATCCTCAAACAAAAACCTGCCTTGCGGATCAATTAGAGAGAAAAATTCTAAGATTACCACGAAAGATTATCGACAGATATCTGTCACGGTCACAATAATTCAGTCCGCCAATCAATTATTTCTCTTGACCAATCTTTGTGGATCTCTCCGGGGGTTGATGTAGTACCATAGTGCAGAGGTTTGTAATATATAATTAATATAATCTCATCCGATGAACAACCTCAAAACTCTAGGGATGTCTGTTTCTGATGAATCGAAAAAATTTTTTGCGTATGCAACTGAATGATAAAGAAAACAAAGTAAGTGCGAGGTGACGGTTGATGAATATGTTAATGGAAACAAACTAGGAAAATATACTAATACAATTAATCAACACGATAAAAAATTTCTTATTAAAAAGGATAACAAAAATATAATACTATTTAAATGAAGCTAGTGGAAATGTTTAAAAACTTTTTTGAATATACTTTACCTACGAAGGTGATGGGAAAGGGGAAAACTTACAACTCTTGAGAATAAAGAACAAATGCAATATTATATCAGGTTGTTCTACCGGCTCTGTATGTTTGTCCTGTTTAGAAAAGGCCAAGCATAAGCCCACTAATTTCCAGGGAATAACACATTTCGTTATCAAGGGTTAGCCTGAAGGTACCCTTACCCTATATATTAAAATCTTACAGTTTCATCCATATATTTTCAATGATCACGTTACCATTGCTTTCCAGGGGAAGGGTTGATGATGATTAATTCATTTTTAAATTAACAAATTAACAAAATTTCGAATCAAAACAAAAAACATATAACGATAATAATTATAAATATTTATAACACTTGAATTAATTGATCAAACCAATGCCATAATCTACAAACCACAATCATTCGAATTGATTACTTTGTGAAAAAAATTACAGATCTATAGAAAGTTGTATGATTTATATGTAATATGTAAGACCATCCTATAGGATAGTAAAAGAAGATAATTTATAGTTTGTGTGTTATAATTACAGTAAATAATATGGAATATAATACTGTTTTTCCACATATCTATAGGGATGTATTGAGCCGAGCCAAGCCGGAGTATCTCTATACTCGACTCGGCTCCAGTGATGAACAAATAGCAACGCTCAAGCTCGAGCCGAGCTAATGCGATTCAATATCTGTTGTAAAAAGCTTGTCTGATTTAATAGTGTAAATTTAATCACCTATGAAGTAAAAGAAGGATAATTTACATTTTGGTTGGTGTTAGTCGATTAATAAATACATATGGAAAGTCATTATTACAATGTTTGCAAAATGATACATTCCATTCTTCAAATGAAATAAGAAGAAATACAGGTATGTAGGATCTGTTAATAATAGTTGTTTATTTGCTTTGTAATGGAAAATTGTCTTGGATGGTTATAAATCCCCCAAAAAAATCAAAAAACGTATACATAAATCAAAATGAAAATATTAAAAATCAATCTAATCAAACAATACTTTTTACAATATTAATGAAAGAGGAATGGCATGAATACGTTGATAATCATGATGATGATCGAAGTTTTGTCCGGTGTCTGGAGACGTCAATTACGGCATAGGGAAACCGGTTGATGATAAGAATCACCAGGAGTGTCGATCCGTGCGTGCGGGGAGTTGGGTTCTTGCAGGGCCAACATGAGTGTCCAACACCGGCAATACGCTAGGATGGCGAAGATGGGTCCGACGTGCCAACGATTGACCCACACACCCCTGCAACGCATCAATCACCAAGCTTTCTGATTGATTTATGTTCTTGACCAGTTTCAAGTCCGCCTATTTGGGTTTCGAAGGACCGAGGTTTGGTTTTGGCAGTGATTGTATAATGAAGTGCATTTAGATTTTTTAACACCAATTTGTAGTTCAAATGCATTTTTACAACGAAACTGGTATATAGGGGTACAAATGTTAGTTTCTGAAAACTTTGGGTGAGCATGTTCTTTCAGGTAAAACTGGGGGTGTCAATTAAATGAATCAAACAAAAGATTTAACATATGCATTGTTGCTAACACAGAAATTTCAAAGGAGTAGTATTAAGACTTTCTATTATTTTAACATCATCATCGACGAGGTCCTCCTGTGTACAATAAAAAAATCTCAAATCCAACTTTAAATTAGGTCCTTTCTCATCTAGTGGTTAATTAGAGATTTAAATTTAGCGCGCGTACTCAAGATGGGTGAAGGTAAATCAAGCACAACAATTATAAAACTTACAGGACTTACTGCTTAAACGTTTACATTTGTCGTACATTAATGTGTTGTTGTCAAACGTATTAATATCATTCCATTTTTGCAAACCCTCGAGTTGTATAAAAAGAATATTCTTTTGCGTAAAGGTGATATAAAGGAATTAGTACACTATCATTTTGATAATAGGTATAAAAGAATATGTACATCCTATTCATTGATATGAGATATATACTATATATTAATCACACTATTCAAAAATGAGATTTTCATTCAACAAAATAGTTATAACTTTTGATGTAAATTACCTTAAAATCGAGTTAAACCACTTAAACCTTCAAATCGGTTTGGTTTGATTTTGAGTTTCAAACAATACTTGTTTTTTTCTCCGTCAAACTCGACAGTATTTAATGGGTATAAGTTCAACAAAATCTGAAACAAACCTCGTTGATTTACATTGATATTCGTTTAATGTTGTGCATCATCAGTTTGATAACAATGTAAATATAATACATAAATAAAACATCGTTAAGAGAATGAGACAATTTCATAAAATATATATAGGGTAATATGTTTAAGATTTTAACTTGAACATCATATGTTCAACAGCTACTGCGAAAGACGAACCAATGAAATTAATTTACATTGTTAACTCGGCGCTCCAGTACAAGAAGCATAAATCAAATGCTAATGACAGCGAAGAAACATTGTCTAATCGAAAAAGTTGTATCCAGTAACGTCAGCGACCGGCTTCCCAGAAAGGCTCCTCTTTCTATTGTGAATTTATTGAGAAACCATATAGGAATATCTATTGTGAGTTTTCCGAATCCGTAGTTTTGCATGGAATGTTTCACGTCGGCAACTGTCCGAGGGAGTATCCTTCTCAACAGTATGACGCTTCACTTCTTTGAGTTGAGTTTAGAGAAAGCAGTAGCTGCTCATCTTTTCGATATGTTCTCTACCGAGAAGTAGGAGCCTGTGGAGAGGACGAGTGAGCTCAGTTATCTTAACGATGGAAATGGCTTCCTTCTGTTCAGCTATCTCTCTGCTATCACAACGTCTACTCATTTTGTCGATGATCCATCTACTTGGGATCGTTCTCTGTCGTTCCACCTGTAGCTCCTTTATTATAGGATATCAAAATATAGGTTAATTTCTTTCCCTCTATCATGGTTAATTAAACTCTTCCTATTCTCTTATCTAACCTAAGTTGATTTCTGAAAACTACTGTTGTATGAAAGCTTTTAGTTTTTGTATTTGTTTTTTACTTGCCTATTCTGTCCTTTTATTTTCTCGTGTTTATAAACGGCTGGATTTTGAATGTCGGTGTTAAGGAAACGTACAGGGTACACCGATGAGTGGATTGGCATAAGGGGATATTATCCCCAACGACGATAGACCAACCTATTGTTGGCATGTTTTTCTACGCCAGGGAAAGAGCTGGCTCAACACAGCTTTTCTCTGTGTTGACGCGGTTACTGCATCGGTGTAAACAAAGTTTCTAGTAGTGTTAAGCAATAATAAAAAAGAAAAATTATGTCAAGTTAGAGTTGTATAATTTTTCATAACCTTTGTTACCGTTGATTTTTTATTCTATATAATTTTCAAGAAATTAAAGACAGTTTTATATACAAGAAATTTTATGAAATTGAGATGAATTTTAAAAATTATATAATTCTAAATCACGTAGGTTAAAAAGGATACTATGGTCATTTCTTCAATGTTTGGAAAATCGTTTTTCCCTCCCGTTGTCAGTTAGTTTTGGGTAAACAACAGTTGAAAAAATGTCCAAAAGGGTATTACGAATTTATGATCATTCCACAAACCTTGAGAAAAGTGTTTTTTTTTTCCCCAGTAAGTGGTTACGTCCCAGTAAACAACATTAGCCTCGGCCCAACAGGGCCCAAGGGTAATTTTGGAATAATGTAGAAACGTGAGGTTTCCAACGAGATTTTCAATTCCTCGGTTATTCCCCTACCTCCCTTGAGTTTAAGAAACTACCGGAAAGACTCACAGGGATTAGAAATTATATATTTCCTCCCCTAGTTAGTTAAAGTTTGACCGTTAAATTTCATGGTCAAAGGGAGGTAAGTGATAAATTTTTTTTTTCAAATCTGAGGAGAAGTTACTGATTGATGGTTTTTCATACCTCAGGCGTCTTGTTTAATTAATTTCCTAAACTTTGAGGGTCGTAAGTGGAATTACCCTTATCATATGAGATAGAATAAAAATATTACATTTACTCAGTTTCTTTTTCGGTTTTTACTACCCTTTCTTGCATCTGCATGAGCTAAAATTCTTTACTTAACTGTGTTTACAATTTTCAATCCAATTTAGAGGTGTTAAAAGTGACTATCAACTCAAATAACTCGACGTCACTGAAATAAAAAAAAAATAAAAAATGAATAACTCACAATCTAAGTCGAAATTTTTTCCCCCCTTTTACGTTTTCACAAAGCTACAATTTCCCCTTTTGATTTTTTGCAGTCAAAACCCTAACATGGAGATTAAAATATTTTAATAATCTTTACTAGGGTTTACGTTTGGAGAGTTATATATAAGATCTTTTTCTCATATAACATCAATTCGTGGGCGATAAGATCTTTCGATATCAAAGAGCACACCAATTTTATCTTTGAATCATTGGTACGTAATTTGTTTTCTCTATATGATCTGTGTTAAGATTATGATTAGTGTTGAATCTTTGGTTGGCTATTCCTTGTGATCTCAAATCCTCTTTCTAAAACTAGGGTTAGTGTTGAATCTTTGGTTGGCTATTCCTATTATTATTTCTCTTTCTATTTGAGCTTTGTTTATTATTTATGAACGATCTAATAATCTTGCTGCTTTGTTTGTTTTTTGATTTAGGAAGGGGAGGAACCTGATTGCTGGGAAGTGTTTATAAGGTTTTATATCTTTACCGAATCTTGTGGATTATTAATATATAGTACTCATGGATAATATCTTTTCTTTTCCCGGGTTTTGTTGTTCAATTGCACCCTTTTGTTGCCAAATTGTTTGATTTCTTAAATTTGGAATTGTTTTGATTATGTAATGTAACTGTTACATAACACAGGCTCTTTATAATGGTTTTATTGACGAGCTTTTCTCCTTTGACATATCAAAGTTTCGAAATGTCTTTGCTATAAACTAGCTTTCTACATTTAAGGGTTACAACAGAAAAGCATAACTGTGCATGGCTAAATTGAAAGCAAATATTGCTTAGTAATTGACTTGGACATCATCTAATGCATTTTTCTTTGGTTTCGGTGATGGTGGGAATGAAGACAGTGAGGCCTTCTGTAATGGGAAAGAAGATCACAGTCCTAATACTATGGATTATTGCTCAATATATAACAGATGTTGTCGGACAAACAACTCATTACCTCCCATGGTCTCTGGAAACCAACTTTCTTGAATGGGACAAGAACAACACTATATACGTTAATGACAGAATAGGTTAGCTTCTCTCTCTTTTTCCTTTCGTGTTGTCTTCTATGTCACTGATAGCTAGGAATATTGAAGAGACTAACATTTAACGATAAAGATTACATCCATAACATTTGACTTGTTATGCATCAATTCGTATTTAATAGTATTGCTTGAGCTAAAGGTAAGTTACGTGTCTCTTGACTCTTTGCTTATGTGCCTTTAGAGACTCCAACATTAGTTGATGAAAAGTATGTAGTTGCAGATCTTGGATTCTTCATTAATTTGTGGTAGCTATGTGTCCACATTTTGGAGTAAAACTTGAATTTTTTCAACTAAATTTTCTTCTTGAATCTCATCACCGAATATTCTAATTTGGTTGAGATTTTCTTATACTCTATAGAACATTGTTGAATGCTTTCACTTTCTTTGATTTCTAAAGGATCACAGTCCCTCTACAGTGATTGCACATTAATGGAGATGGCTTGGTAGATCCTTCAAACTCCTTTTTTTTAGACTTTACCATGCATCTTTTGAGTGCAATTTTTTCACAATTTTTGCACCTTTAAAAATGAGCTCCTTCTTCTTGATAGCTTTCTTCGAATCTTCGATTAATCCCACAAATATTGAGACACAATTTTTCTTCATACGAATACTTCTAGCTATATAGATAATGAAAGAAAAAAGAAGGCTTGTTTTGTGAAGTTAGTGTGGATTTTTATTAAGGCTGTGATACCACCAACAGGTATTGTGCAGTTAAAGAGTTTTGAAAGAAAATATTACCCCCCACGAAGTTTAGTAGAGCCCTAAGTGTCTTTGTTTTATTAATAAATTCAAAGAATTTGCATGATCATAGTGGTTTGAATGTGCTATCATATGACTTGTTGGAGCAGTGTTTAATTACGAGCCGAGCTATACCCTTATTGATGTGAATTTCCGTGGATACATAAATTGCAATACTACAAACCCAATTAGCAATTATGAGGATGGTCTTACCCAGATGGAGATGACTCAAACTGGTACATGATACTTCATCAGCAGTGCAACTGGGAGCTGCGATTTCAAGCACTTCTTCATTGTGAAATCTCGCGATTTGCTCACGACTAGTCTTGTAGCTCATATGACCTTACAAGTTCCTCCAGCTCCAGCTTCGGCTCCAGTACCTTATATAAATTCTGGTGGTGGTGGTGATGGCATGGCAATTGTCAATATTGTTTGGATTATTATTGGTGGCTTAATGTTAGCACATTGAAATGAGGCAGATTTGTTTTTGCGGCTGTTTTATTTATTAATTTTTGTATTAAAATTGTTTTAAAGATTGGTTTGGGGTTTTGGATGTAAACGCTTGAATAGATGATTAAAATGTGAATTTCAATTTTTGGGATATTGATGATGAATTAATTTGTTTCTTCTTGCAACCTGGTTAGAATATATTTTTATGATAACATAGAATATAAATGGCAGCTTCTTGTTTAGGGTTTATCAACCGGATTTTGAATGTTATTGAATGCAAGTGCAGGATGATTGGTAAATGCTGCAACTTTAAAGAGAAATGAAAGGTAACCTAAAAGAAATTGGCGTTCATCATCTGAGAATTATTCTTGTTTTGAATGGACTCCCACCTATTCAAAATTTTACTTGCCATTCTGTCTAAAAGTCAGAATCCAAATCCCATTGGGCCTTTGTGGGCTGTATTCTGTCCTTCATTAGCCACCGGACCTTAGTGGTCTTTTCCACAAAATGGAAACTTCTTTGTTTATAATATGAGCTTATTCATAAATTTAACAAAGCACAATAGAGTATACATGAAACGATTCTGTTTAGCAATAGAGAAGCTATCTCATTATAAATTGGAAACTGTTACTTAACCTATTTTGATGTACATTTGAGACATAAAAAGTAATTACTTTAGCCAAGTTTTATTTATATAACAAATGATGATCTTGTACCATTTTTCACATTACCGAATAGCATATATAGTGTTTGGTTACTGGGAAAATAGACAAGAAAAACTCCTTCATTTTGTTTAAATGCATCGGGAAACCAAATGATGAAAACAATAATAGACCATTCTTTTGTAATCATAAGTAGAAATCAACATAAATTTAATTGTAAGCCATGCAATATACAATGGAAAAACTAATCGGTCATTACTCCGAATTAATGAAAAAATGAAAAACAAGAAACAGAAAAGAAAGAAAAAATCAACAGATTTTCTTTCTATTTTCCTAGTAGCCAAACAAAAAGAAATACAGAGAAAAAATATATGACTAAGGGCTGTTTTGTAATTAAGGTAAAAATTTTAAGTTCGAATTCATCACATTTAAAATCATTTTTGACATTTGATTTCGTTTAGATATATATAAATTTTGTGACGAGAATTAATATAGAATTATTTTTTTTCACATTTGATATTGTCTTAAATATTTTCAATTGTAGTAAAATTCATTTTCAATATCATTTAAAGAAAATAAAATAAATTTTATTTTTTTAAAATAAATTAGTACTATATAATTATTAAATACATTTAAATTTTTAAATGAAGTTATAATGCTGAATTATTTTTAATTATTATATTAAAATTTGGTTTGAATAACACAAAAAAAAAAAAAAAAGGGTTTGGGCCAACTCAAGTGGTCCAAGGGCTTCAGTCGGTGGGCCTGGCCCTGGGCCCACGTGACTCAAGCTTGAGTCACTTCCAAACCCAGAAAAATGCAACATTTTTGCATTCCTTTTCTCTTCCATCAATTTTTACACCATTTTCAAGTATAAATTTTCTGATAATAAAGTATATAAAGTTTTTTAAAAGTTTCTTAAACTTAATAAAGAAATCTCTTCAAATGGGTTGAACAATAATCTTTTTAGTCTCAAAATAAAATCTAGTGTTCAATCAATTATGTAAATCAAGAACTTTGTGGTCCTTTCTAATGGCTAAGTAATGGAGAATTTGTGCAATTTTTACATATCACTCTCAAGTCTCAATGATATTAATCTCTGAATGATAGTACTTGCTACTGAAATTCAGAAAAAAAAAAAAAAAAAAAAAAAACTATATGTAACCGGCTTCATCTTCTAGAAAGTAATGTAGTGTGATGACTTGAGAAGGAGTTGATTTAGTTTTACAGTAATTGAGCCACAATATGCATGGTGAGTCTAGACTTTGGATTTACATCTAAACATAAAAGGGCCACCTCCTTTATGAAAATCAGTTTGTTTTGAACTTCCAAGGAGGGAAACGGAAGCCTTGGATCCAACATATCACCAAGCGCTCTATGTTTATGTTGACAGATGAATCTGAAATTTGAGAGAGAAAATCTCTTGGATGCTTCCCTTGGATTACTTCCATTGCCAACACACCGAAGCTATAGACATCGCATTTCTCTATTACCTTCATTGTGTAAGCAAGCTCTACAAAAAATGAAATATATGTATCATAAGAAATTGTTTGTTTTAATCTATTTAACTAAGAGAAATAATGGTGAAGAGATTATATATAAAGATACCTAGCGCAACATATCCGTATGTGCCAACAAGTTCGGTCCAATTGGACGAGTCTGGGTTAAGAAGCTTAGTTGTACCAAAGTCCGACACATGAGCTTCATATTCCAAATCCAGTAGTATATTCTAAATCCAGTAGTATATTCTTGCTTGATATGTCTCGATGGAATATTGGTGGGAAACAATTGTGGTGCAGGTAAGACAAGGCATGAGCTACACCTTTTATGACATTCACTCTCTTACTCCAATCTAGTTCCTTTGCTGCTTTTTCATTGTTCAGGATTGAGGCTAAGCTACCCCTTTCGAGGTACATGTAGACTAAGAATGAGTGTCGAGAATGTGAACAAAAGCCAAAAAATTTCACGATATTTCGATGCCTTATCACTATCAATGCTTGTATTTCGCTTAAGAACTCTTTTTGATCTGCTATATAATCGGTAGACAAAGAGTGAATTTTCTTAACTGCTATAGCTTTCCCTGATAGTTAAGCTTTATAAACACTTCCTTGACCACCCATCGCAATGCAATAATCATAATGAAAATCATTCGTTCCTTTCACAATTTCTTCATACATCCTTTTTCCTTCAAAAATTGAAATTGAAAACACGTCTCCATCATTCTCACGACTTTTTACTTCTTACGAGTTTCCCTTCCTTCTCTGGGAACTGTTGAGAATTCAGATTATCACAACTAAAAAAACAAGCACTGCAAAAATAGGGAACAATATTACCAGGAAGATCAACAAACCCTTGCTCACTCCATGTTTGCCTGATTCGTAAGCTTTGGAAGATTTACAAGGTTGCGATCTGATACCATCACCACACAAATCTTTGTTCCCTTGTAATGCTTCAATGGAAGCATTTCGAAACGCTGTGGAATTTGGAATTGGACCCTCTAACTCATTGTAGGAAATGTCAATGCTAGACAGGACAAACATATTTTGAAATCCTCCTGGAATGAACCTAGAAAGGTTATTGTTGGAGAGATTCAGCTTTTGCAAAACCTCCAAATCAGATATTTGAGAAAGTATCTTTCCTTTGAGTAAATTACAACTCAAATCTAGCTCTGAAAGTTGACTTAGCTTTCCCTGAGGTGGAATTTCTTGGGTAAACTAGTTGTTGCTCAAATTCAAGGAATAAATTTGCAACAAGTTCCCCAAATTTTTAGGTATTGATTTGGCAACTTGTTAGCAGACAAGTCAAGATGAGTGATGTCTGAGAGGGATCCAATTTCTAGAGGTATACCACCAGAAAGTTTGTTCCCATTCAAAATCAGCTACTCCAGCAGACTCAAATTTTCAAGTTCTTTTGGAATCTCTCTAGCTAGAAGATTTGAAGAAAGATCAAGTCTACCGAGTTTTGTTAAGTTTCCAAGCTCAGCTGGAATGCTGCCAATAATTTTATTAGCTGAAATCTTTAGGACACCTAATTTTGGACACTTTGCCCAGTTAGATGAGATTTCACCATGAAACTTATTTTGGTTGAGATCTAAGTACTCGAGGTGTGGATAGATGCCAAAATCTTCTGATATGTCACCAACAAATTCATTTTTTTCCCAAGCGGAGTCTCTTTAGGCTTGTGCAGTTTCTCAAGCCTTTGGGGATTGGACCTCGAAGATGGTTGCATTCACTGTGAAGTTCTCAAGTAAACCACTATGGCAAATATTTTGGGGTAAAAAATCAGTGAAGTGGTTGTTATCAAGTGGCAATACAGACAAGTTCTTGAGATTTCCAATTTCTTAAGGAATTGAACCGGAAAGAGTGTTGTTACGGAGATAAAGAGATTTTAAATCTCTTAAATTACCAAAAGAAGGAGGAATACGACCACTAAGCTGATTTTCGCTTAATTCTAAATACATAAGAGACTTCAAATTTCCTATGTCATCAGGAATTGATCCAGAAAGTTGATTATTGTACAACTGAAGAAGGATTAGGTTTTTTAGACCACCTAGTGATGTCGGAATTGAACCAGAAAGATTGTTGGAGTAAAGGTTTAATTCTGAGAGAGATACAATATTTCCTAATTCTTGAGGAATGGAACCAAAAAGTTGGTTTTTGAACATGTACAATATAGTTAGGTTTCTCAGGTTTCCAAAACTTGAAGGGATTCAACCAGTTAAGCTATTGGAGAGGTTTCCCATCTCTAGAGGAATTGAGCCAGAAAGTGAATTATTGAAAATATATAAAATACCCAAATTGCTCAAATTACTCAAAGAAGTAGGAATTGAACCATCCAAATGGTTACCAGACAAGGTAAGCTCATTAAGGGAACTCAGTTGGCCTAATTCTTGTGGAATTGAGCCATTTAATTGATTATCACCTAGGTGGAGGGTTTCTAGCTGTCCTGAGAGGGTAATTTCAACAGGAATTTTCCCATAAAACTGATTCATTAACAAGTCAAGATACTTCAGTTTTGAGAGATTACCTATTTGCGTCGGGATAACACCAAAGAGTTCATTTATGCCAAAATCAACATATTCAAGATGGGAAAATGATGAGAACGACAATTCATTGAGCGTACCTTTTAAACCTGAAATCGACATGTTAAATCTATCGATTCTTCCAACAAGGTTGAAAGAAATTCCAGACCAACTACAAGGGCTTGTTCTGTTTCCAGGTTGAGTAGAATTATTGGTGGCGTTTACAGGAGAAAGAGTCCATGAATACAAGGGAGAATGGTTCTGATTTTGAAGGCTGGCTTTCCATTTCAGAAGAGCTTGTGCTTCTTCAGTAGAGTCAGAAGCAACATTGCGAGAAAATTGAAAAACAACAAACAGGATCATACAGACAAGTGAGATTGCTCTCTCCAAGGTTGATAGAGCCATTGTTTATTCAACTTCTACTTGATCCAAAGCTAATTCAGAACTCAGATATATAAAAAAAATTCCATCAAATTTAGAACAGTCATCAAGACTTTGCAAAAGTCTTTGCAGTATATTTAAAAAAATTCCATGAAATGTTTCAAAAGAAGATGATGCTCCAGGACACTTTTCAAAGTAGCTTGTTAGATTTCCTTAATGACCATAATTATAAGTTAAACCAAGTGAGACTTCGATGCCCACTTCTCCGTCTCAAAAGTCTTGATTTGTAAAATGTAATCTTGCAATATCCAACACCATTAACTTTTTTTTATTTTAAATAATGACTCACACAACTTTATAGCAATAAATATCTGAGTCAACCATCCCAAGTCAAGGTCTTTGTCTTTTACTGAATGCATTTTCAAAAGTATTTTGATTATTGTAAGGAGGTAGGCCCTCTTTGATTGATATGCTTCAGGATAATTTATCTCTGCTACTTATTGGCTAAAGAGGACCTACCTCTTTACAATAATAAAAAAAAAAAAACCCTAGTCACGAATAGAACAAGCATTTTTAAGGCAAAATAATCAACATGGTGCTTGAAAATCTACCCAAAATAAAGCCCTAGTCACGAATAGGAACACAATTTCTAAATATGAATCAGCAAATGGTAGCTTGTGCTAAGTGCTAGCTGCACTGTTTCAACAGCTAATTGAGAATTTTTGTAACCGATCACTCTCAAGTCTCAAAGTAGCTGAATTCCGAAAATATGATAACTTTTATTAAATATGTAATTTAGTAAAATACAAAAAAAAATATATGTATGGTTTAGCTAAGCTAGTACAAACAGGACAAAACTTACAAACAATAGATTCAAAAACTTAAGAAAGAGTGTACTGGAATGACAAGATTTAGTTGCACAAAAGATGAGACACAATCTGCATGGTCGGTCTAGACTGTGGACTTGCATCTAAGCATAAAAAGGCCAAATCCATGATGGAAATCAAATTGTTCTGAACTTCCAGGGAGGGAAATGGAAGCCTTGGATCCAACATATCATCAAGCTCTATGTTCATGTTTGCAAATGAACCTGAAAAAGAGGCGAGAGCATCTCCGGGATGCTTCCCTAGGATGACTTCCAATGCCAACACCCCAAAGCTATACACATCACATTTCTCAGTCACCTTCATTGTGTAAGCAAGCTCTGTAAAGTGAAAGAAATATGCAACCTTTATCATTGATTATCCAATAAGGGTAGTGTAAAATGATAGTGAAGGAATTATATACCTGGTGCAACGTAGCCATATGTGCCTGCAAGTTGAGTCCAATTAGATGAGTCTGGCTTCAGAAGCTTAGCAGTTCCAAAATCTGAGACATGAGCTACATATTCCATATCTAGCAGCACGTTCTTGCTTGATATGTCGCGATGGACAATTGGTGGGAAGCAATCATGGTGCATGTAAGACATGGCATGAGCCACACCTTTTATGACATTAACTCTCTTACCCCAATCCAACACTACTGCTCCTGCTTCGTTGCTTAGAATTGCAGCCAAGCTACCCCTCTCAAGATACTCGTAGACTAAGAATGAGTGTCGAGAATGTGAACAAAAGCCAAAAAATTTCACGATATTTCGATGCTTTATCTCTGTCAATACCCTTATTTCACTCAGGAAATCTTTTTGATTAGCTATATCACCTGTATACGTAGAGTGGATTTTCTTAACTGCTACAATATTCCCTGGTGATAACTCAGCTTTGTAAACACTTCCATAACCACCTTTCCCAATGAAGTGATTGGCATCAAAATCCTTGGTTGCTGCTATGATTTTTTCATACATCTTTCTTCCTTTAAAAGTTGATATCGAGAGAAATTCTTCATTGTTCATCCCACTTTCTTTATCTTGTGAGTCTCTCTTTGTTTTTCTGGAACTAAAGAGTATACAGATCACCACAAGAGAAAGAACAAGAGCCCCTAGAAGAGGGAAAAAAACAGTAAAAAAGACTATCCAACCCTTTTTCAGGCCATGTTTTGTTGCAGCCGAAGTTCTGCAAGGTTGTAGCCCTCTAACATCACCACACAAATCTTTGTTCCCTCGTAGTTCTTCGATGGTAGCATCTCGAAATGCTGTTGTGTTGGGAATTGGACCTTGCAACTGATTGTCAGATATGTCAATATTCACCAGGTGCATCTTCTCAAATTCTCTTGGAATGAACCCAGAGAGTTTATTATGGGAGAAATTAAGATTTTGCAAGTCCTCTAAATCACAGATTTCAGAGGGTATCTTTCCGCTGAGGAAGTTATGACTCAAATCTAACTCTGTCAGCCGAATTAGCTTCCCCAACTGAGGTGGAATTTCTTGGGTAAAGTGGTTGTTGCTCAAATTCAAGCTGTGCATTTGCAACAAGTTCCCTAGACTTCTAGGGATTGATTTGCTCAACCTGTTTGTAGACAAATCAAGACTCTTGATTCCGGTGATTAATCCAATTTCCAGAGGTATACCACCAGAAATTTGATTGCCATTCAAAATTAGATGCTCCAGAGAATTTAAATTTCTGAATTCTTTTGGAATCTTCCCAACTAGATTATTTGAAGAAAGATCAAGAACATCTAGTCGAGTTAAGTTTCCAAGTTCAACTGGTATACTGCCAGTAAGATTATTCTCTGCCATCTTTAGGGTGCCTAATTTTGGACACTGTCCCCAGCTAGATGAGATTTCACCATAAAATTTATTATGGCTGAGATCTAGTAGATCTAGCTTTGGATAGATGCCAAAATCTTCAGATATATTTCCAACAAGTTGGTTTCCTTGCATAAGGATTCTTGTTAGGCTTGTGCAATTTCTCAAGTCTTTGGGAATTGGACCAGAAAAATTGTTGTCATTCACACTGAACCTCTCAAGTGAACCACCATGACATATATTATGGGGTAAAGAACCAGTGAANGAGTTTCCAAGCTCAAGTTACACAATTTACGCTCAAAACTGTCATTTATGCTAAAAATCATCGTTTAGGCCTACAAAGACAAATTAATAGAATTAGGTAGTAATTATGGCCCAAATTGTATGAAAAGTATCCTAAATCCTATCAAAATTCAATGCAAAATCATAGTGTAAAATATGATTATCAACTATCGTAGACCAACTAAGTATCATCTCTTGATCTCGACTTAGTCCATTATTTCACTCAATTTTTGGGCTTTTAAGAATAAAAAGCATTAGGCATAATAATAAAACTGCGTTTCGTTCCTTGCATTTTTCTCTACCACCATGCAAAAAATAAGATCGAACGGACAACCGGGGAAAAGATTGTCCCTCGGTGTGCCACACGCCCCTGCCGTGCACGAAAGGAAGGTTTTCACTACACATCAAGGGCGTACACACCACAATTCAAATGAGGATTTTAGGAGAACAACAAAACAAACCCCGACCCAAAATGCATAGTATGCGATTTTTTACGATTTTTCAAAGTTTTAATCTTCGAAATTAGGAAGAAATCCTAATAAAAATCAACATAAATAAATCAACACATAATCATCAAGAGATTGGGCTACATCTTAGCCCAAGAAAATAAAATTAGTTCATAGCAATTATGAAAGAAACAATCATCTTTATTAAAACGAAAATCATGAGTTTAAGGAGAAACAAATAAAAACTTCTCTATGATTTTGCTCTAAAAGCTCCAGAAATTCTGATGCTTTTCTTTTTTCTTCTAATAGTTTTCCTCTTGATCTCTCCCAAAAATCCCTTAAAACGATGCTAAAGACTTGTATCTATATCCCACAAAGGTTAGGGTTTCGTTTCCCCTCATTCTACTAAGTTTAAGAATCCTAAAACCCTAATTTCCTAGTCAAACATGGAAATTAGAAACCCAGCTATCGTGACAGTGCTTGGCACTATGCTACGGCATTGTTGATTCTGGAATTTGCTCTTCAGTTCAAACCTTGCATCATTCCTCAACACTCTAGATATAGTGATTTTTGAGCATGATAACAATGAAATCCGGAAAAGTGGTAAACATATGTAATATAGTCATTTGAATTAAATTTCTAACAGTTCAAGAATTGTCTTAATATGAGATCTACAACTCAAGTTATTGTTGAAACACCGAAGCATGTTCAAACTAGAGCATAATCTAGAATCTCCTCTTTAACTTCAAAACTCCATAACTTCTTCAATTCAACTCCGATTCTTGATCCGTTTGTTTCTACTCATCACTCATTCTGTTGCTGACATGATTTTTCATCTGAGCATAACATTTAGCATAGATACCCTGAAAACACTCAAACACACCCGTGATCCCGTAAAAGAAATTTCTGAAAATATTAAGCAAATTTACCAATTTAAGCCTAATTTCTCCCAAATAGTCCCCATAAACCACTAAGTAATTGTGTATTTTCAAGCTCTTATCAGAAACCAGAGAGGTTATTGTGAGAGATATTAAGATTCTACAAGTCCTCTAAATCATAGATTTTAGTGGGTATCTTTCCACTGAGGAAGTTATGACTCAAATCTAGCTCTGTCAGTAGACTTAGATTCCCCAACTAAGGTGGAATTTCTTGGGTAAACTGGTTGGTGCTCAAATTCAAGTAAAACATTTTCAACAAGTTCCCAAGACTTCCAGGGATTGGTTTGCTCAACCTATTTGCAGACAAATCAAGTGAAATAATTCATGCTTAGAAAGGGTAAAATTGGTGTAAAACATGGTATAAGGTCATATAACATGTTATTGAAACTAAAAGGGTGAAATTGTTACCTTTTATGTTTTACAACTTTTGTAACTTGAAATGGAGTTCAAGATCTTCAACAAATTTGATGAAAATCCTCAAAGTAAAGTTCACTCTAAGATGAAGAAGAGAGGGCTGGCCATGAGAGCTCAAGAGAGAGATTTTCAATCAAAATGAAAATTAGATTAAATTTGGGGAATATCACTAATTTATATACAAGGACCATTTTGCAATAATTTGAAATTGTTCCCAAGTCCTTGAATTAATATGAATCATATATTAACACTTAATACAAATTCAATATTACTTTCAAGTCCTTGAAATAATTTCAATTTAATATTAACTCCTTGATTTAAACAAATTTATAATCAAGGCTTATAAAATAATTCCATTTAATATTTAACCCATTATTGAATCCAATTCAATAATATATTTTAGTCAATTATTGAATCTAATCCAATAATGACCAAATTATCTTATTACCCTTCATAAGTGCTAGCTTCCCATGAGGAATTATTTCTCACCAATACATAAATTTGGATGCACACGTTTACATCTGAATATCGTTAACCTTTAACGATATGTATTACTCTCTCTTCTCATACTTGGTTTTTAGGTGTGACGATTTAGGTTCACTGTAACCTAGCCGTGGACCTGATATTGCAATCTGATATGTTTCGTCATAACTCTTTGTGATCGAAATTCCCACCGGTCATGGTAGGCATCTGGCAATGCTCCATAACCCCTAAGCCACAATGAAGTTAAACTCCAATGAGCCTTTTTTTCCCGACCGTACGTTCTATTTAGTAAAATCCCTCTGTCGTGTAATCCCAATTAAGTATAGGTTCATGGTATGTCAAAACCCGTAACTTAATTTTTATCTGAATCGTCAATCAATACAATGGAACGTGTCATCATAAAACTCCTTTCCATATAACTATTTTGTACTCTGGCCTGAGATTTCCTTTTTGCCAATGTTTATTGACATTCGTCTAGGAACTTGGGACTAAACTATTTCGAGTCAACGGATCCCATCTTGACCATCATTTCTTCTCACACATGAATAACATATGACCAAATAGGCTTCTTACACAAGACATGACTAGTCTCGTGTATATACCCCATATGAATTATATGCATCTTATGTCGAGTCCATGGAATGCACATTTGAACAGATGCGTGCTAAGGCTATGAGAACGGATACCAAGACATTTTGTTGTTTATTAATGGATATGCTAATGTAGGTCTATTCCATAAGGTTATTAGCAGTGTTAGGTTGGCTGCAAAGTTTGAGATACCTGAGAATACATCATTTTGTAATGCAGTCATATCCGCTTGTGCAAAGGTTGAGGATTTGATGGAGATGGAAAGAGTTTTTTAGCCGATGAAAGAGAAGCAAACTCAACCAGATTCTAGAACATTTGATATCATGATGGAGGCATATGCAAAGGTATGAATGAATGACAAGGTATATGATCTAGAACAAGAGAGACTGAGGATGCTGGCTAAGGCTTCTAAAATCAATTAAGCTACTGAAATGAAGTGAGCGGTTTATTTCTGATTGAGAACCTGAGGCAACTAGAAGTGTTATGATTGTCCAAGTTTCATGTGTGACAGACTGGGCTATATCAGCGGAATTACTGGTTGAGCATGCAATTAAAGCTTTTTCTTTAAGAAAAGGCTGCAATTGCTCATTCTCTATCCTTGTGTTTGGTGCAACACTGTTGTAACAGTCCATTGGATATCTCCATTGTTCTACGAAAAACTGTTTGGCTACCTTAATTGTGTACAGATTTGATGCAGCAATAGAATTGATGATTACGTTTTTGTAAACTTGAAGAGATTTTTATTATTTTTTTGTTACTTTTCTTTCTGTAATGTGAAATTCCAAATAGTGTCAGCATCACATTTCTTGCCTTCTTTCTTTCTACTCTGACGACCTTATGTATGAAGTATATACAATTCATTGTGGTATGGTAGATGGTGAGTCGACAGAGATCTGATTCATATTCTTATTTGACTTGCCTTCCTCCTAAGAAAATCTAAAATTATGTTAAAAGCTTATGCCTATTGGTTTGCTATTAGCAGCTGTTTGACAAATCTCAAAGGCAGGAAACCGGGAAAAGAATACTATTGAAATCCCAAGAAAGAAATTGTTAGTTGCAACAGAACAAACCTGATTTGGTATTACACAGTTGCACACTGCCAAGCTGAAAGGTCTTATCTTTGCTGATAAATTGTAATGACTCTCTTTCTAGCTAGTATACTCGTAAAATAACAGTAAAACTTACTAAATATATATAAGAGGGCATAAGTTAAATTACTTACCTCAATGTGGGCGTTACAGAAATCATCTGATGTTGCAATCAATCCCATTTGTTTTGTATATTGTGACTCATAAAATAATCAGAAAATTTAGTAAAATATCTTATCTATCAAATCATTTCGTCTCTTTAGACTTTTATTTGATGGTGTTATGGCCGGAGAATTCAAAGAAAAGAAAGAAAAAAACTGAGGAGTGTATGGAAAAGTTTTTATCTCTTCATCAAAACTGATGATTTATACAACAGGACAACTAAACCATCCACTGTTACAACAACTACAGCAAAGATTTTTCATATTTGAATTTAAACTCTAACAACCAACAAAACATGCTCCAAATACATCATTTACATGTCTTAATCACACTTAAACAAATCAACCAAAATGCACCAAAAACTGCAGCTCACACACGTCAGACCAACTACAAAAACATAATTCAATTGGTGCCAAAAACATTCAAACTGCAAATTGGAAATTTGATGCATTTCCAACAAAGTATCATTGCATCAACACTCCTCATTGATACCTTGCTGGAAACACCAAGTTTGAGCCCAAGTTCTTCAAACTTGGCTTTGGACAATGCTTTGGTCATAATGTCAACAGTTTGATTCTCACCCTTGCTGTGAATTAAAGTAACTTCACCATTATACTCAGCTTCCCTCACAGCATGACATTTTATCTTGATATTCTTGGTCCTACCATGAAGAGCTGGATTTTTGGCCTTGGCAACTGCAGAATGGTTGTCACACGGAATTGGAGTTGGAGTTGGACTTCTCTAGTTCTGCTTCAAATCTGCTAGAATTTTCCTAAGCCAAATGGCTTGGTTCACAGCTGCTGCAGCAGATATATACTTTGCTTCTGCTGCGGACTGAGCCACTGTCTCCTGTTTCTTGGACAGCCAACAAATTGCACCAGAGTTTATGTAAAACACATAACCTGAAGTGCTTTTCATGTCATCACAGGATCCTCCCTAGTCACTGTTGGTATAACCCAGCAACTTCAGGTTTTCAAACCTTTTGAATCAAATGCCAAGCCTGGAGCTCTCTTTCACATATCTTAACACTCTCTTGGCTACCCTAAAATGCAATTCACTTGGACTACTCATGAACCTGGAAAGATAGCTGGAAGCAAACATGAGGTCTGGTAGTGTGGCTGTTTAGTACAGTAAGTATCCAATTAGGCTTTTAAATAGCCCCTCATACACTCTCATTGCACCATCATCCTTACTTAGCTTCAAATTGGGAACCAATGGAGTGTCTACTGGTTTGTAACTTTCCATGCCAAACTTCTTGAGGACTTCATTTGCATACCTCTCTTGGCACATAAAAATTCCATTATTGGATTGAAATATTTCCATACCAAGGAAGTATGTCATTTCCCCCAAATCTGTCATCTCAAATTCAATTTGCACGGACTTCTTAAACTGGCTCAATTGTTCTACATTACTCCTTGTGATCAGCAAATCATCCACATACAAAGAGACTACAATCAAGTCACCTTTAGTCTCCCTAACATAAAGTGTTTGCTCATTAGGACTTTTAACATATCCTAGGCTGCTTAGATAGTCATTTATGCGACTGTACCAGTCTCTAGGTGCCTACTTAAGGCCATATAAAGCCTTCTTCAGCAGGTACACTTTATCTTCTTCACCCTTGACTTGATAACCTTCAGGTTGCTCCACAAAGATTTCCTCACTCAACCAGCCATTTAGGAATGTCGATTTAACATCAAGCTGGAAGATTTTCCAGCCAAATTGAGCTGTTATAGCAAAGAGTAACCTGATATTGTCATGCCTAGCCACTGGACCAAAAGTGTCAGAAAAATCCACCCCATGCTGCTGTGCAAACCCCTTAACCACCAGCCTTGCTTTGTGTTTGTGGACTATACCATTAGGATTAAGTTTTTTCTTGTAAATCTACTTCAATTGGATTACTTTCCTGTTTCCAAGTCTGTCAACAAGCTTCCAGGTGTTGTTTTTCTCTATCATTGACATCTCCTCTTGCATTGCATTCCTCCAAGCTTCTGACTCAGTAGCTTCAGTATAATTCCTTGGTTCAAGCACAACCATATTACTTCTTGCATAGACATCAGCCAAGGTTCTGATCCCTCTAATCGAAGGCTCTTCATCCTTTTCAGTTTCAGCCTCTTTAATCAGACTCTCGGTTGGTTGATGTAGTTTGCAGTCGGCGTCAATCTTTTTATCCTCCCAATTCTAGATTGCTCTCTCATCAACCTTTACATCCCTTGTAATCACAATTCTTTTGGATTTAGGAATGTAGACTCTATAGCCTTTGGACTGACTGCTGTACCCTATAAAAATTCTAGCTTCTGATTTTTCATCTAATTTGCCTCTTTTGTTTGCTGGAACCATTACATAGCAAATGCTCCTAAACACTTTAAGACTACTCATTGTCGGTTTGACTCCACTCCAGGCTTCAAATGGATTCTAATTCTTGACAGCCTTGGTTGGGAGTCTATTGAGGATGTAGACCCCTATGTTGACAGCTTCAGCCCAAAACATTCTTGGCAATCTTTTCTCTATAATCATACACCTAGCCATATCCATGAGTGTCCTATTCTTCGTTTCACTAACTCCATTTTGTTGTGGAGTATATGGAGTAGTGAATTGGTGCTTGATCCTTGCATCTTTTCAAATGGAATCAAACTCCTTTGATGTGTATTCTGTCCCATTATCACTCCTTATAGTCTTAATTCTCAGCCCTATTTGATTCTCCACCTGCAGCTTGAAATTTTTAAAAACTGCAGCAACCTCATTCTTTTGCTTTAGGAAATACACCCAAGTCATCCGTGTGAGGTCATCAATGAATAGTACAAAGCATCTACTCCCACTCATGGATTCAGCTTGCATAGGGCCACAAAGATCAGTATGGATCAGTTGGAGTTTTTTAGTTGCTCTCCAGGCCTCATCCGTGGGAAATGGTGGCCTACTGAGCTTACCAAGTTGGCAAGCACTGCAAAGACTTTTCTTCTCTTCAATCTTAGGCAGGTCCAAAACCATATTTTTGCTCCTAAGCTCTTTGAGACCATTATAATGAAAATGACCAAGCCTTTTGTGCCAAATTTTAGATTCTTCCAACCTAGATGACAAGGCTAAGTTACCAGGATTTTTCCACTCAACTGGGAAGCTTTTTCCCAACATTTTCACACACATTAGTTCATTTCCATCGGCATCTAATATGATACAAGCTTGGTTTTGAAAATGTAGAGAATAACCTTTCTCTAACATTTGCCCAATACTTAACAAATTTTGACTAATTTCAGGTAAATACAAGACATGAGGGATAATTTTAGTACCTGATAATGTTTGGACAACCACATCTCCTATGCCTTTGACCTCCACAAAGTCACCATTTCCAATTTTAACTTTGGAACTATATGAGCTGTCCAAATTGATGAATTTTTGTAGGTCTGTAGTCATGTGGTTGGTGCAGCCACTGTTAATCAGCCAAGCTTCATTGCCGATCTGTGTTGTGTAACAAGAGGCCACAAAGAGCTGTTCAGCCTCCTGACATTGTTGTTGATCTTCTCCAACTTGAGCTTGCTGTGTTGGCTGGCTTCCCTTGTTCTTGCAAACTTTTTCTATGTGCCCAAATTGCTTGTAACCTCTGCATTGTATCGCTGGTCTATACCAGAACCTCATCTCAGAATGCCCTTTCTTTTTGCAGTGAGTGCAGGCAGGATACTCCTTCACCCCACCTGATTTTTCCCACTGACTGTTGCTCATTTCTTTCCCTTTTTTTGTCCCCAACATACCTCATGTTATGTCCTTGTGCAGGCTTGCCTTTTTGATTTGCTACCATTGCTCCCTCACTTGTGTCTTCCTGCCTCAAGAGTCTTCTTTGGTCTTGAGCTTGGAGTGCATGAACAAGCTCAGTCAAGGTGATCTGAGCCATGTCCTTAGAGTCCTTAAGGGAAGAAATTTTGGACTCAAACCTCTCGAGCAAGCTCACCAAGACCTTCTCCACCACTCTTCTATCTGTTAACTCAACCCCTAACAACCTGATTTTGTTGACTACATTCATTAGCCTGTCAACATAATCCTTCGCTTTCTCTGATTCTTTCATCCTCAACAGCTCAAACTCCCTTCTCAAATTCAGCACCTGCATGTTCCTAGTTGTGTTACTTCTCATGTATTCCTCTCTCAACTTGTCCCATGCCTCCTTTGGAGTTTCATAAGCTATAATCCTTGTGAACACAAGGTGCTCTTGGTGACTTGGCAGCTTCCTCTTCATGCATTCTGATCTGGTTCAGGGTGGGATTTGGTCCCAAGGCTGCCTATTCTCTTCTATATACTGCCACAAGCCTGTCCCCGAAGGGAAGCCTTCATTTTTACAGCCCACATATGATAATGTTCTCCATTGAAAACTAGAGGTGACATCAAGGCTGATTAAGCAGCCATTAGTTCAAACAGATGGTCTGAAAC
This sequence comes from Pistacia vera, assembly GCF_008641045.1. Taxonomy (NCBI): domain Eukaryota; kingdom Viridiplantae; phylum Streptophyta; class Magnoliopsida; order Sapindales; family Anacardiaceae; genus Pistacia; species Pistacia vera. The sequence continues at coordinate 313,963 of NW_022196754.1, read as the reverse complement.
AGGGAGGTTGTTGAATGCAAGGTGGAGTTCTTGAGGACAAAGTGAAGAATTGATTATGTGAGGAAGAGTTTTTCAGGTTTCTTAAGCTGGCTCTGATACCATTTGATGGTGTTATGGCCAGAGAATTCAAAGAAAAGAAAGGAAAAAACTGAGGAGTGTATGGAAAAGTTTTTATCTCTTCATTAAAACTGATGATTTATACAACAATACAACTAAACCATCCACTGTTACAACAACTACAGCAGAGATTTTTCATATTTGAATTTAAACTCTAACAACCAACAAAACATGCTCAAAATTTATCATTTACAGGTCTTAATCACACCTAAACAAATCAACCAAAATGCACCAAAAACTGCAGCTCACACACGTCAGACCAACTGCAGAAACAGAATTCAATTGGCGCCAAAAACATTCAAACTGCAAACTGGAAATTTGATGCATTTCCAGCAAAGTATCACTGCATCAACATTATTTATACCTGTCATGGGCGATGAGACCAACTCAATCAATGAAAGGTTATGGCCTAAAATTGTTCAGTTTCCTTAAAGTTTTCATATTTCATTGCTGGGATTATGGTGATCTTTATTATTTTATTGTTATCATAGGAAGCGGCAAAGTCCACCCCAACTTCACCCTACTAAAATATTCATACTTTGTTTAACAGTCAAGATAATTCTTACTTCAGCTCAACAACTCTGGCGTTTAAATAAATGATATTCCTCCGTTTCTTCTGTGAGCTGACGATACAATGTGAAAGAACAACCATTTTGACAGCGATTTAGATGCCATCACTTGCATGACGCCATGGATTACCTCACCCACTTCCATTATTATATATATCTTCCTTCATTTTCATACCTATGCAGTGACTCAAACTTACACTTGTTCTTTCTTCTCTCTTTAGCCCTTCAGTTTATGCAACAATAATAATGGCTCAGCTGGCAGGTCCTGATGAAATAGAGTCTCTCAGAATTGAGTTAGAGGAAATTGGAAGAAGCTTAAGGTCCTCATTTAGAAGTTACACTTCAAGTTTTCGTAGTATTACTGATGTTAACTATGCTCCTGATGATGACGAGGAGGAGGACGAGGGTGGTGAAAATGAGATGCAATGGGCTGCTCTTCAGAGATTACCAACTTTTGAACGGATTAACACGGCTTTGTTTGATGAAAAAGAGGAAGATGCTACCGGGAAACGTGTTGTTAATATTACCAAACTTGGACCCCAGGAGCGCCATATGTTCATTGACAAGCTCATCAAACATATTGAAAATGATAACCTCCGATTGTTGCACAGAATTCGAAAGAGAATTGACAAGTAATTACCTTNTATGTTATTATCTCGAATTATATGTTTTCCATTGGGCATCCCCTAACAGTCCTAGTCAGAGACAAACAGAATATTCTTTGCTTTCCAGTCTGGAGGAAAACCACAAGATTCCAATTCCCTGTTCTTGGCATGTGCATCCATGATGTTAGGGATGATTGCATGATTGGCTCTGATACCATTTACTCACAAATCTTCATAAATCTCCACAATTTTTTCAAGATTATTTACCCTAGTATGTCTGGGGTGCATCAGCAAAAACATAAATAAGAATAAGAGCAGAGTATTTTTCACTAAAGATTTTATGGAATCTGTCTAAAACATTTGTCAATTCCCTAATAACAGACATAAAGCCGGGCCATTCTTAACTAAGGTTTAAATAAGATAATAGGAAAGAATGCAAAACCTATCAAATTATTATTGGAAGGTTTACGAATATTAAATATAAAAGTCAAGCTGTCATCTGGAGAGAATCATTTTTCTAAGAAAGAGATGAGACGCATCGGTATAAGAGCAAGAGGCTGGCAGCAACCGACGCTCCCCTCCACCAAAATCCACATTTTTTTAATAATTCGATTCATGAACCCTGCCTGTCCACTAATTTGACAAACAGTTGAATAGTTGGTATGACACCATGAAACATATTGGAATTGATCCATCGCCTTGACGATCAACCTCAGAAGAAAAACATATTGGAATTTATGCTGTAGTTAAATGTTTTTATCTACATCATATTAATTAATGACAGATGTAAATCTTTCGATGCATATAAGAGTTCCAAAGTCATGTGGACATAAAATCACCTTACTTAAACTATGTTCAAACGATTTTGATGTTAAAAGTTATCAGTTGTACAACAAACTTTATTGTTACTCTGCTCAATGTTTCATAACTCTTACATTCAATTGAAAACTGCCACAATCCTTCAATGACTTGGAACAAATTTAATATTAAGTGGACTGTTAGTTAAATTAAATTATTCACAAATTGATGTATGAATAAATATAACTCAATCAACATTTCATTTATATCAACTCAGTTCCAATCACTTCTCAACCAATTTCATAGTACTAATCCAAAACTAAGGTTGTTGTCATGGGTCTACAGAGTCTCAACTGTTGTTGATGGGGCTGGACTCGCATTCTAGATATACTTGACTTGTCGTCCGAGATGATTGAAGAGTTTTTGGAAGATAAGCCGGTGGTAGTGCGGTGGTGGCCCCGCCTTTTAGGGTGGGAGTCGCGGTTGCTTTGGCTTCTTTCTAGGTCCTCTATTGTTTATTCTGTGTTTAATTACATGCTTATTTTCGTCACGCTGATTTTTAGTGGGCATTTGGGTGTGTTGGTTTTATGGCCGAAGAATGCAAAGAAAGAAAGGAAAAAACTGGAAGAGAAGTGGAATATCTTTCATTATAGAAGGCTGGAAAATATATACACCAGTCTAACCAAAACCTTACTGTTACAACAACTACAGCAGATACATTTTCCAAATTTGATTTTGAAACTCTAACAACTGATTAAAGCATACTCATAATACATCAATTACAAGTCTAAATCACACCTAAACTAGGATTCAAAAATTGCACCAAACTACAGGTCACACACACACACACCCTCTGTAGCAACTAATTCCATTGGCACCAAAATATTTAAACTGCAAACTGGAACAAAATGCATTTCCAGCAAGGTATCACTTCATCAATACTCCTCCTTGACACATTTGCTGGAAACACCAAATCTGAATATGAATTCTTCAAACTTGGCTTTAGAAACAACTTTAGTCATAATGTCAGCCACTTGTAATTCACCCCTGCAGTGCATCAGTTCCACTTCACCATTTTGTTCAGCCTTTCCCACTGCATGAAATTTAATTTTTATGTGCTTTGTACGTCCATGATGCACTGGATTTTTAGCCATTGCTACAGCAGATTGGTTGTCACACATGATGGCAGTAGGCTTGACCTGTTTCAGCTTCAAATCTTCAAGAATCTTTCTCAGCCAAATGACTTGATTCACAGTAGCAACAGCTAAAATATACTCTACTTCTGCTATGGACTGAGCCACGATTTCCTGTTTCTTGGACAGCCAACTAATTGCACCAGAGTTTATGTAGAACACATAACCTGAGGTGTTTTTCATATCATCAAGAGAACCTCCCTAGTCATTATCTGTATATCCCAACAACTTCAGGTTTTCAGATTTTCTGAACCAAATGCCAAGCCTAGTGCTCCCTTTCACATACCTCAACATTTTCTTGGCTACCTTGAAATGCAACTCACTTGGATTGCACATGAACCTGGAAAGATAATTGGCAGCAAGCATGAGGTCTGGTCGTGTGGCTGTTAAGTACAGCAAGCATCCAATTAGGCTTCTAAACAACCCCTCATCCACTTTTATTGCACCATCATCTTTGCATAACCTCAAATTTGGTACCAATGGAGTATCCATTGGTTTGCAATTTTCCATGCCAAACTTCCTAAGAACTTCATTTGCATACCTTTCTTGAGACACAAAAACCCCATCATTAGACTGATTTATTTCCATGCCAAGGAAATATGTCATCTCCCCCAAATCAATCATTTCAAATTCCCTTTCCATGGACTTCTTAAATTGACTCAATTGATCTACATTGCTCCCTGTGATCAGCAAATCATCCACATACAAAGAGACCACAAGCATGTCACCTTTAGTTTCCTTAACATAAAGTGTATGCTCATTAGGACTTCTAACATATCCTAGGTTGCTTAGATAGTCATTTATGCGGCTGTACCAGGCTTTAGGTGCCTGCTTTAGGCCATATAAAGCCTTCTTCAGTAGGTACACTTTATCTTCTTCACCCTTGACTTGGTAACCTTCAGATTGCTCCACAAAAATTTCTTCACTCAGCTAGCCATTCAGGAATGCAAATTTAACATAAAGTTGGAAAATTTTCCAGCCAAATTGGGCTGCCATAGCAAAGAGTAACCTGATAGTGTCATGCCTGGCCACCAGAGCAAATGTGTCTGAAAAATCCACCCCATGTTGCTGTGCAAACCCCTTAACCACCAACCTTGCTTTGTGTTTTTTGACTGATCCATCAGGATTAAGTTTCTTCTTGTAAATCCATTTTACTTGGATCACCTTCTTGTTTCCAAGTCTATTAACAAGCTCCCAGGTCCTGTTTTTCTCTATCATTAACATCTCCTCCTGCATTGCATTCCTCAAAGCTTTTGATTTAACAGCTTCAGCATAACTTTTTGGTTCAAGTACAACCATATTACTTCTTGCATAGACATCAGCCAAGGTTCTGGTCCCTTTGACCAGAACCTTGGCTCTTCATCCTCTTCAGTTTCAGCTTCATCAACTAGTCTCTCAGTTGGCTGTTGTAATTTGCAGTCTTCATCAATCCTTTTCTCCTCCCAATTCTAGATTGCTCTTTCATCTACCTTTACATCTATTGTAATCACTGCTCTTCTAGATTTAGGGATGTAGACTCTATAGCCTTTGAACTGACTGTTGTACCTAATAAAAATCCCAACTGCTGATTTTTCATCCAACTTGCTCCTTTTATTTCCTGGAATCATAACATAGGAAATACTCCCAAACACTTTAAGATGATTTATTGTCGATTTGACTCCACTCCATGCTTCAAATGGAGTTTGATTTTTGACAGCCTTGGTGGGGAGTCTATTGAGAATGTAGACTCCCGTGTTCACAGCTTTAGCCCAAAAACTTCTTGGTAATTTTTTCTCCACAATCATACACCTAGCCATCTCCATGAGTGTCCTATTCTTCCTTTCACTAACTCCATTTTGTTGTGGAGTGTATGAAGTAGTGAATTGATGCATGATTCCAACTTCTTTACAAATGAAATCAAACTCCTTAGAGGTATATTCTGTCCCATTGTCACTCATTATGATTTTTATTCTCATCCTTGATTGATTCTCCACCACTAGCTTGAAACCTTTAAACATTGCAGTAACCTCATTCTTTTGCTTTAGGAAATACACCCAAGTCATCTGTGTGAGATCATCAATGAAGAGCACAAAGTACCTGCTCTCACTTATGGATTTAGCTTGCATAGGGCCACAAACATCAATATGGATCAGCTGGAGTTTTTCAATTGCTCTCCAGACCTGATCTGTGGGAAAGGGTGGCCTACTTAGCTTGCCAAGTTGGTAGGCACTGCATAAGGTCTTCTTTTCTTCAATCTCTGGTAGGTCCAGAATCATATTTTTGTTCTTCAGCTCTTTGATGCCATTGTAGTGACAATGGCCAAGCCTTTTGTGCCAAAGTTTAGAATCTTCTAGCCTAGATGATAAGGCTAAATTTCCAGAACTCTTCCACTCAACTGGGAAGCTTTTTCCCATCATTTTCACACATTAACTCATTTCCATCAACATCTAGAATGAGACAGGCGTAATTTTGAAAATGTAGAGAATAACCATTCTCTAACATTTGCCCAACACTTAACAAATTTTGTCTGATTTCAGGTACATACAAAACATTAGAGATGATTTTAGTACCTGATGGTGTTTGGATAGCCACATCTCCAATGCCTTTGACCTCCACAAAATCACCATTTCCAATTTTAACTCTGGAGCTATATGTGTCGTCTAGGTTAATGAATTTTTGCAGGTCTGCAACCATGTGGTTTGTACAGCCACTGTCAATCAGCCAAGCTTCATTGCTGATTCGAGCTGTATAACAAGAGGCCATAAAGAGCTGCTCAGCCTCCTGACATTGCAGCTGATCTTCTCCCACTTGAGCTTACTGTGGTGGCTGACTTCCCTTGTTCTTGCAAACTTTTTCTATGTGTCCAAATTGCTTACAACTTCTGCATTGGATCCCTGTTCTGAACAGTACTTCCTTTCTGAATGCCCCTTCTTTTTGCAGTGAGTGTAGGCTGGATACTCCTTCACTCCACCTATTTTTTCCCACTGATTATTGCTCCTTTCTTTCCCCTTTTCATCTCCAACATACCTCCTGTTATATCCTTGTGCAGGCTTGCCTTTTTGGTTTGCTACCATTGCTCCCTCACTTGTGTCTTCTTGCCTCAAGAGTCTTCTTTGCTCTTGAGCTTGGACTGCATGAACAAGCTCAGTCAAGGTGATCTGAGACATATCCTTAGAGTCCTCAAGGGAAGAGATTTTAGACTCAAACCTCTCTGGCAAGCTTACCAAGACCTTTTTCACCACTTTTCTATCAGTTAACTCTACCCCTAACAACCTGATTTTGTTGACCACATTCATCAGCCTATCAACATAATCCTTCACTTTCTCTGATTCTTTCATCCTTAGCAACTCAAACTCCCTTCTCAAGTTCAGCACTTGCATGTTTCTTGTTGTATTGCTTCCCATGTATTCCTCTCTCAACTTGTCCCATGCCTCCTTTGGAGTTTCAAATGCCATGATCCTTGTGAACACAAGATCAGTTACAGCTGCATGGATGTGAGATAGGGCTCTCGGTGCCTTGGCAGCTTCCTCTTCATGCATTCTGATCTGGTTCAAAGTAGGATTTGGCCCCAGGGGTGCTGGCTGCCTATTCTGCTCTACATACTACCACAAGCTCTGACCCCAGAGGAAAGCCTTCATTTTTACTGCCCATATGTGATAATGTTCTCCATTGAAAACTGGAGGTGACATTAAGGCAGACTGTGCAACCATGTTCAAGCAGATGGTTTGAAATAGGGGAGTTTTTGGATGTCGGGTGGAGTTCTTGAAAATTTGAGTAAAGAGCCGATCTTGTGAGGAAGAGTTTTTAAATTTCTTAGGCTGGCTTTGATACCATTTGTTGGTTTTATGGCCGGAGAATGCAAAGAAAGAAAGGAAAAAACTGGAAGAGAAGTGGAATATCTTTCATTACCAAAGGCTGGAAAATATATACACCAGTCTAACCAAAACCTTACTGTTACAACAACTACAGCAGATACATTTTCCAAATTTGAATTTGAAACTCTAACAACTGATTAAAGCATACTCATAATACATCAATTACAAGTCTAAATCACACCTAAACTAGGATTCAAAAATTGCACCAAACTGCAGCTCACACACACACCCTCTGCAGCAACTAATTCCATTGGCGCCAAAATATTTAAACTGCAAACTGGAACAAAATGCATTTCCAGCAAGGTATCACTTCATCAACAGGGTGCTTTAGAGCTCGCTGGTGCCTCCATTGCTAGTGTTGGAATTCAAGGTCTCGCTTATGGAATCATGGTATGTGTCTTTTGACTTTTTAACTAGTTGATAATACTTAAAAAGTAATGAATCAAGGCTGATGTTTATTAATGTTTTTGGACCTTTTCAATGGTTGAATTTTTTTTTTTTGAAGAAATATTTGGTCAAACACACAAATCAACAAATTCTATAAAGAAACTTCTAAACAAAACCATTTTTATAAAAAACTCTCCAATGGGTTCTCATTATAAATAATAGTATATCTTTCTTCACTTTTGTTTAAAATTTGTTTTACTTGTCAACTTTTTTGTTAAAAAAAAAAAAATGCAACAGTTGAGCATGGCCAGAGCAGTTCAAACCGTGTGTGGACAAGCTTATGGAGCCAAGAAATATTCGGAGATGGGCGTCATTTGCCAAAGAGCAATAGTACTGCACGTGGGGGCAGCTATACTCCTCACAATCTTGTAATGGTTCTCAGGTCAGGTTCTTAAAGCAATGGACCAATCAGAAAGCATAGCCGAGCAGGGCCAAATTTTCGCTCGCGATTTGATCCCTCAACTTTACGCATTTGCACTGAGCTGCCCTATGCAACGTTTCCTTCAAGCACAGAACATAGTAAGCCCTCTAGCATATATGTCTATTGGGGTATTTCTGTTGCACATACTGTTAACATGGATTGTTGTTTATGTCTTGAACTATGGCCTACAGGGAGCAGCTCTCACGCTGAGTCTCTCTTGGCGGCTGCTTTCTATTATAAATGGTCTTTACATCGTGCTAAGCCCATCTTGCAGAGAAACCTGGACTGGCTTGTCTATCAAAGCGTTTAAGGGAATTTGGCCTTATTTCAAGCTTACTGTTGCTTCTGCAATTATGCTTTGGTTTTTGACTAAAACTCTTTCTTTGTGTCTGTCTCAGTCTTATCCTAGTTTTGATATTTTATATACATTAATTTTAATCATATGATACTCTTTTCATTTCAATTTGGAGATTTGGTACAGCCAAGGACTTGTGCTTATATCTGGACTTATCGCTAATCCTACAATCGCACTAGACTCCATTTCAGTATGGTGTGTCACTGTTTCAACATATCCTCTTTCCATAATTTAAATTTATAGTAACATTTTAAATTTACATGTAGCTCTAATCACTAGTGTGATATAATCTCAGCATGAATTACCTAAACTGGGACATGACTTTTATGTTGGGCCTAGCTGCAGCTGCAAGGTTAGTGAAACACTTCAAATTGAGATATTCCAATGGTTTGCAGCAAAGTGTTCATTTCCTTCTTTGTAAACTGACTGCAGTGTCCGGGTGAGTAATGAACTTGGAGCAGGACATCCCAGAGTAGCAAAATTTTCAGTAGTAGTAGTGATCGCGACGGGTGTCTTCATTAGTATACTTTTCAGTGCAATAATTTTAATCTACCGGGTTGGATTGAGTAAACTCTTTACATCTGATGCTGAGGTTATTGTAGCAATTTCAAATTTGACACCACTACTTGCCATGTCAGTTTTCTTGAATGGAATTCAAGCTATACTTTCAGGTAAGTCAGTAAGGATGATGCTCTGCCTCCAAATGGGATCATTGACCTTGGTTTATTAAGTATGGTTTTCCCTCTTTTTGTGGAATTTCAGGTGTGGCCATTGGAAGTGGGTAGCAAGCTATAGTGCATGTAGACCACTTTCACCCAAAACCATATTGTTTTAATACTTGAGTCCATGCTGTCTCGCCACTACTATGAAGAACATAGATGGGATTATGCTGGAGTTGATCCATCGGCTTGACAATCAAACCTCAGAAGAAGAAGAAGATATTACGACTGAAATTCAATTTGAAGTAAAGAGTTTAGCTGGTAATTAACATCTCTCTACTCACATCAAGATGAAGCTTTAATTATCATTTTCGAACACCCTCTTGCATAATGTTTGTTAGAAGATCCTTATATTAGAATTTGTGCTGTAATTAAATGTTTTACTGTAAGATCTTATAACTATTTGATAGATTTTAAATTTGTCCATGAACACAAAATTTCCAAAGCCATGTCAACATCTCAAGAACTTAAGAAGGTAGAAGGACCACAGCACATTACCTTAGTTGAACAAACAATATTCTACGTTACATCTTACCACGTGACTTGTATGGCAAAAATTTGGCTGAATCACATTTTCCCAACGATCGTTAAAATTTCAGACGTTACTTTTAACGTTTAAAGGACATTCTTTGTTTCTTACTCCCCTAAATACAAACAGATAACCAATTGCCTTCATCAACTTCGAAATTTTGCAATTTCCATCATTAAAATGGTGGTTTGACCGTGATTTACTGCTAAAATTACATATATGTCTATATTCACAGTTTTTTTAGGCTATTTTAATTACCTATGTGCTTTCACTGAAATTATTTGAGTTTCTATTAAAAAAAAAAAATGCAAAAACTTTTCATTTGTAATTATCTATAAGTAAACAATTACAAAACTACAAAACAAATTTTCATCAAAAAGGTAATTTTTGCAAAATATATATTTATGAAATTATATAAAAATATAATTTCCAAAAGTAGAAAAAAAAGAATTTGAGTTGGCCGGAATCGCAACTGAATTGGTAAAATTCCATCACCGAAGGCAAGGCTGCTGGTGAATTTTCTTTTAAGTTTTTTAATTTAATAACTATTTTTTTCTTCTAAATTGTATAATATATTGGCCCTAAATTAATATAAACCAAACTAGGGGTGGCAATAAATAATTAAGTTTTTGTTGTGAGGGGTGGGATGTCATTAATGTCTTTTGGCTGTTGTACCCCTCTCAAATAACATAGGGTGTGTTTGGTTTAATATTTCTACCCATATTCCCAATCCTATTCCCCAAATATTGTTTGACACATTATTTGAAAAATATTAGTATATTTTTTAATTACTTTTAGACCCGTTAAGTTTATTAATTTTACTAAATACCCCCACAAAAAAGTTTAAAAATTAGCAAAAATACCCCCACCCACCCATACTTGTTAGATTTCGGCAACCACCGTGGGTGGTAGCCGAAATCTGTCACAATGGCTTACATCACGACCGAAACTGGTCATTTATTAACCAATCTGGCCGTTAGCGACAACCAAAGAAATGACCATCGTTGATAAAAAATGACGGCCATATCTTTGGCCGTCCCTGAAAACCAAGGATGGACCTTTGCAGCCGTCGACGGCCACATTTGGCCCTAGATTCGGCCTTTTCTGGCCAGATCCGTGGTGGATCTGGCCAGAAAAGGCCATATTGACACGTTACGACATAAATCCGACCAGTCTGTGTTGTAAAGCAATTTTTCGGCCAGATTACGGTGGTGATGGCCAGAATCTAGCACTGCGGGTGGTGGGAGTGTTTTTGTTATTTTATATATTAGAGTGTTTAATTAAATTAGTAAACCTAAGGGTTTTTTTTATAAATTTTTAAATTTTACCTCGTACTACTCTTCTATTTAACTATGTTTAATTAAGTTTTTTTTTGATAGAGATTATTGTCTTTTGGCTGTTTTTTTGGGAAAAGAAAAATGTACATTGGTCAGACTTCGGGTGGGACAATGTTATTTAGCCCTACGCATAAGTCTTTTACTATCAATTCAATTTGAAAACTTATTTATTTTGTCCAGATTTGGTGACGCGACATTTTCCAAAGTGGTTGGCTTCCATGCCATCACCAACCCTTCTTTCAATGGCTTGAACAAATAAATTTGTTAAGGGGAAGTGGAACGTTAGTTCAATTAAAATATTGCATGCTTAAATATCTCAATCTAGTGCTGCTTTTATTTCAACTCAGCCCCAATTACTGATCAACTAAATTCATTTGTACGAATTTTAGACCAACACTAAGGTTGTTCAGTGTGTGTGAAAATGGGGTCTGCAGAGTATCAACCGTTGTTGATGGGGCTGGACTCACACTCCAGGTTACCCGACTTATCGTCCGACATGATTGAGGAGTTTTTGGAACGGAGACCGGTGGCGGCGGTGCGGTGGTGGCCCCGTCTTTTTGGGTGGGAGTCACGCCTGCTTTGGCTGCTGTCTGGGTCGGCTATTATTGTTTCTGTGTTTAATTACATGCTTAGTTTTGGCACGTTAATGTTCACCGGGCATTTGGGCGCTTTAGAGCTCGCCGGGGCCTCCATTGCAAGTGTAGGAATTCAAGGTCTCGCTTATGGAATTATGGTATGTATGTGTCTTTTGGCTTTTTGTTTACTCCTTCATACTATTAATAGAAAGGAACCAAGTGTGATGTCTTTCTTGAAGTAGATTTTTTATTTTATGTACAGATAAAAAAATTTGTCTGCAGAACAGACATATATTTTGATTACACTAAGGAAAATAGAATAAGAAGCATCATGTTTTATACTTCCTATCTTCAGTGTTTCTCTTTTTTCTTCACTCAACCCAAAAAAAAAAAAAATCTCAGATGCGTCCTCATCATGAGTCTTTAACTTCTGTTGCAATTTTGGCTTTACTTGAATAACAGTTGGGCATGGCCAGTGCAGTCCAAACCGTATGTGGCCAAGCTTATGGAGCCAGGAAATATTCGGAAATGGGCATCATTTGCCAAAGAGCAATTGTACTGCACGTGGGGGCAGCTGTCCTCCTCACGTTTTTGTATTGGTTCTCAGGTCCGGTCCTTAAAGCAATGGGTCAATCAGAAAGCATAGCCGAGCAGGGCCAAATTTTCGCTCGCGGTTTGATCCCTCAACTTTACGCATTTGCACTCAGCTGCCCTATGCAACGTTTCCTTCAAGCACAGAACATAGTTAACCCTTTGGCATATATGTCTGTTGGGGTGTTTTTGCTGCATATGATGTTGACATGGATTGTTGTTTATGTCTTGGACTATGGCCTAATAGGGGCAGCTCTCACACTGAGTTTCTCTTGGTGGCTGCTTTCTATTATAAATGGTCTTTACATTGTTCTAAGTCCATCTTGCAAAGAAACCTGGACTGGCTTGTCTATCAAAGCGTTTAGAGGAATTTGGCCCTATTTCAAGCTTACTATTGCTTCTGCTGTTATGCTTTGGTTTGAGATTTAACCTTTCTCTGTCTGTCTCAGTCTTTACCTAGTTTGGTGTTTTCTATAATTACTATTGTTGAGCATATCATACCTTTTTTTTTTCCAGTTTGGAGATTTGGTACAGCCAAGGACTGGTACTTATATCTGGACTTCTCTCTAATCCTACAATCTCACTAGACTCCATTTCCATATGGTGAATGAATTTTTCGACATACCCTGTTTCCATATGTTATATATATAGTAACATTTTAACCTTACATGGAGCTCTGATGTGATATATTTTCAGTATGAATTACTTGAACTGGGACTTGCAATTTATGCTAGGCCTAGCTAACGGATCCAGGTTAGTGAAACACTTCAGATTGAGATATTATTCCAATGGTTTTTGCACCAAATTATTCATTTCTTTGTTTTCAAACTGACTGCAGTATTCGGGTGAGTAATGAACTTGGAGCAGGACATGCCAGAGTTGCAAAGTTTTCAGTAGTAGTAGTGAACGCGACCAGCATCTTCATTAGTATAGTTTTCAGTGCAATAGTTTTAATATTCAGGGTTGAATTGAGTAAACTCTTCACATCTGATTCCGAGGTTATAGAAGCAGTTTCGAATTTGACACCACTACTTGCCATATCTGTTTTCTTGAATGGGATTCAACCTATACTTTCAGGTTAGTTAACAATGAATAATTCTGACCCTCCAAATGGGATCATTGTCCTTGGTTTTTAGGTAAGGATTTCCCCTCCTTTTGGAAATTTCAGGTGTGGCCATTGGAAGTGGGTGGCAAGCTGTAGTTGCTTATGTTAATGTAGCCACCTACTACGTTATCGGTCTCCCAATCGGATGTGTTCTTGGCTTCAAAACTTCTTTAGGAGTAGCAGTAAGTCGAAGATCTTTCTCTATTTCTGTGATGTAATTTACTAGACATCGTTAACAAAAAGGTATCATTTACATTGTTCAGGGTATTTGGTGGGGGTTGATCATTGGAGTTCTGTTTCAAACATTAACCCTAATTATTATCACAGCCAAAACAAATTGGGATGCAGAGGTAAGCCACAGGTTTTCATAAAGTATGATATGAATGTATAAAAATGTGTTGAAGTTGAGCAATTCCTCACTGTTGATAATATTATTGTAGGTTGTAAAAGCTGCTGAGCGTGTGAAGAAATCTTCGAACGCCGAGACCTTAGACTTGGTGACTAACGCATGAAGACATTATATTGACCTAAAATAATGTGACAATCATTTCTGCATATGTAATTCATATTAATAGTGAGACTAAAGCAAGTAATACAAGGGAAATCAAGGCAATAAAACTTCAATTTATTCTCTTCTTTTATCTCAAAAAATGCAAAATCAATTTGATTTGTCTTTTTCGTCATTTTACATCAATGCTACCGGCAAAATCTTTATATTAAATGTAAAAGAAGTTAAATTTAAGTTGTCTCTTCCATCATCAAAATATATTAAATCACCAAACTTACAGCATCAAAATTGACTGTAAATAGAGTGGATCAAAACTTACAGCAACAAAGTTAATGGTTTAAACCATAGGTTGATATAGATATAAACGTACAGGCCAAAATTGACTCATTTTACATGGAACCAACAGCAAAATACTCGATACAAGAACCATTAGGGCCCAATGGGATAGTGATGATGATTTCATTTACACGAAGAGTGCGACTGATAACATTGAACTAATTTAAGGGTTTGTGTGATACTAATAAGAAATGGCCTCTTCGGCATCCTCTTCATCATCATCTTCCTTATCGACAAACCTAGATAATCTGTTAATCATAGGCTCACTAAAATGATAATAAAAATTTCCTACAACTTCATTACCATCTTTCTGTTCATCTGCAGTCCTAACCAGAGACAATAAAATATTCTTTGCTTTTTGGTCTGGAGAAAAACCACAGGATTCCATTTCCTTATGCCAAACAACAGCACTGTCAAAATCCTTGTTCTTGCCATATGCAGCCATGATCTAGGTGAAGATTGTTTGATTGGCTTTTATATCACTTACTCTCATTTTTCCATAAATTTCCATCATTTTTTCAAGATTATTTGCCTTAGCATATCCTTTGATCAACGTCCCATAAGTGACAACATTGGGAATAAATCCATCTTGTTTCAATCTTCTGAATAACTTGTCCGCACCTTCCATGATGCATTCACATAAGCTGATCATACTGTCACCCAAAACCATAATTTTTTTAGTACTTTAAGTTCATGCTGTCTGTCTACTAATATGAAGAAGAGCTGCATTACTGGTATAGTGAGACTGTAGGTTTTTGGAGCTAGATTATGCTAAGAGAATGAAGGTTTAAGTGCACGTGAGAGAGAGTTATAGAGAGGGAAAATTTGAAATACAAATCTGCTCTGTTTTTCATTCATAGAACAGGAGTGTTTGTTGGTGTTATGGCCGGAGACTTACAAAGAAAGGAAGGAAAAAACTGGAAGAGAAGTGGAATATTTTCATTACAGAAAGCTGGAAAATATATACACCAGTCTAACCAAAACCTTACTGTTACAACAACTACAGCAGATACATTTTCCAAATTTGAATTTAAACTCTAACAACCAACAGATACATACTCAAAATACATCAATTACCAATCTTAATCACACCTAAACTAAGATTCAAAAATGCACCAACTTGCAGCTCACACACGACAACTGCAGCAAATGAATTCCAGTGGCGCCAAAACTTTTTCAAACTGAACTGAACCATGATGCATTTCCAGCAAGGTATCACTGCATCAACACTCCTCCTTGATACTTTTGCTGGAAACACCAAGTTTGAGCCTAAGATGTTCAAACTTGTCTTTGGACAATGCTTTGGTCATAATGTCAGCAGTTTGTTCTTCACCCCTGCAATGGATTAAGCTAACTTCACCATTATACTCAGCTTCCCTCACTGCATGAAATTTTATCTTGATATGCTTGGTCCTACCGTGAAGCACTGGATTTTTGGCCATGGCAACTGCAGACTGGTTGTCACATAGAATTGGAGTTGAACTTCCCTCGTTTTGCTTCAGGTCTGCCAGAATTTTCCTAAGCCAAATTGCTTGGTTCACAGCTGCTGCAGCAGATACATACTCTGCCTCTGCTGTGGACTGAGCCAAAGTCTCCTGTTTCTTGGACAGCCAACTAATTGCACCAGAGTTTATGTAGAATACATAACTTGAGGTGCTTTTCATGTCATCAAAAGATCCTCCCCAGTCACTGTCTGTATAGCCCAGCAACTTCAAATTTTCAGACCTTTTGAACCAAATGCCAAGCCTAGACTCCCTTTCACATATCTTAACACTCTCTTGGTTGCCCTATAATGCAACTCACTTAGACTACTCATGAACCTGGAAAGATAACTGGCAACAAACATTAGGTCTGGTCGTGTGGTTGTTAAGTACAGCGAGCATCCAATCAGACTTCTAAACAGCCCCTCATCCACTCTCATTGCACCATCATCCTTACTTAGCTTCAAATTTGGAACCAGTGGAGTGTCTATAGGTTTGCAACTTTCCATGCCAAACTTTCTAAGGACTTCATTTGCATAACTCTCTTGGCACACAAAAATTCCATCATTGGACTGAAATATTTCCATACCAAGAAAGTATGTCATTTCCCCCAAATCTGTCATCTCAAATTCACTTTGCATGGACTTCTTAAACTGACTCAATTGATCTACATTGCTCCTTGTGATCAGCAGATCATCCACATACAAAGAGACCACAATAATGTCACCTTTAGTTTCCTTAACATAAAGTGTATGCTCATTAGGACTTCTAACATATCCTAGTTTGCTTAGATAGTCACTTATGAGGTTGTACCAGGCTCTAGGTGCCTGTTTCAGGCCATATAAAGCCTTCTTCAGTAGGTACACTTTATCTTCTTCACCCTTGACCTGATAACCTTCAGGTTGTTCCACAAAGATTTCCTCACTCAACCAGCCATTTAGGAATGCCGATTTAACATCAAGCTGGAAAATTTTCCAGCCAAATTGAGCTATATAGCAAGGAGTAACCTGATGGTGTCATGCCTGGCCACCGAAGCAAATGTGTCTGAAAAATCCACCCCATGTTGTTGTGCAAACCCTTTAACCACCAGACTTGCTTTGTGTTTGCTGACTGATCCATCAGGATTAAGTTTCTTCTTGTAAATCCATTTTACTTGGATCACCTTCCTGTTTCTAGGTCTGTCAACCAGCTCGCAGGTCCTATTTTTTTTTTTTCTATCATTAACATCTCCTCCTACATTGCATTTCTCCAAGCTTCTGACTCAGCTGCTTCAGCATAATTCCTTGGTTCAAGCACAACCATATTGCTCCTAACATAAATGTTAGCCAAGGTCCTGGTCCTTCTAACCGAAGGCTCTTCATCCTCTTCAGTTTCAGCTTCATCAACCAGTTTCTCGGTTGGCTGCTGTAATTTGCAGTCTTCATCAATCCTTTTCTTCTCCCAATTCCAGATTGCTCTCTCATCTACCTTTACATCCCTTGTAATCACTACTCTTTTAGATTTAGGAATGTAGACTCTATAGCCTTTGGACTGACTGTTGTACCCAATAAAAAACCCAACTGCTGATTTTTCATCCAACTTGCTCCTCTTATTTGCTGGAATCATTACATAGGAAATACTCCCAAACACTTTAAGATGACTTACTGTCGGTTTGACTCCACTCCAGGCTTCAAATGGAGTCTTATTTTTGATAGCCTTGGTTGGGAGTCTATTGAGAATGTAGACTCATGTGTTCACAGCTTCAGCCCAAAAACTTCTTGACAATTTTTTCTCCACAATCATACACCTAGCCATCTCCATAAGTGTCATATTCTTCCTTTCACTAACTCCATTTTGTTGTGGAGTATATGGAGTAGTGAATTGATGCTTGATCCCATCTTCTTTGCAAATGGAATCAAACTCCTCAGAGGTATATTCTGTCCCATTGTCACTCCTTATGATTTTGATTCTCCATCAGCAGCTTAAAACCTTTAAACACTACAACAACCTCATTCTTTTGTCTTAGGAAGTACACCCAAGTCATGCGTGTGAGGTGATCAATAAATAGCACAAAGTACCTGCTTCCACTCATGGATTCAGCTTGCATAGGACCACAAACATCAGTGTGGATCAGCTGGAGTTTTTCAGTTGCTCTCTAAACCTGATTCATGGGAAAGGGTGGCTTGTTGAGCTTACCAAGTTGGCAGGCACTACATAGGGTCTTCTTCTCTTCAATCTCAGGCAAATCCAGAACCATATTTTTGTTCTTGAGCTCTTTGATGCCATTGTAGTGACAATGGCCAAGCTTTTTGTGCCAAAGTTCTTAATCTTCCAGCCTAGATGATAAGGCTAAATTTCCAGAATTCTTCCACTCAACTAGGAAGCTTTTTCCTATCATTTTCACACACATTAATTCATTTCCATCAGCATCTAGAATAAGACAGGCCTGATTTTGAAAATGTAGAGAATAACCCTTCTCTAACATTTGCCCAACACTTAACAAATTTTGACTGATTTCATGTGCATACAAAACATTAGAGATGATTTTAGTACCTGATGGTGTTTGGACAGTCACATCTCCAATGCCTTTGACCTCCACAAAATCACCATTTCCAATTTTAACTCTGGAGCTATATGTGTCGTCCAGGTTAATGAATTTTTGCAGGTCTGTAACCATGTGGTTTGTGCAGCCACTGTCAATCAGCCAAGCTTCATTGCTGATCCGAGCTGTACAACAAGAGGCCACAAAGAGCTGCTCAGCCTTCTGACATTGCGGCTGATCTTCTCCCACTTGAGCTTGCTATGGTGGCTGACTTCCCTTGTTCTTGCAAACTTTTTCTATGTGTCCAAATTGCTTACAACTTCTGCATTGGATCCATGTTCTGAACCAGTACTTCCTTTCTAAATGCCCCTTCTTTTTGCAGTGAGTGTAGACTGGATACTCCTTCACTCCACCTGTTTTTTCCCACTGATTATTGCTCCTTTCTTTCCCCTTTTCATCTCCAGCATACCTCCTGTTATATCCTTGTGCAGGCTTGCCTTTTTGGTTTGCTACCATTGCTCCTTCACTTGTGTCTTTTTGCCTCAAGAGTCTTCTTTGCTCTTGAGCTTGGAGTGCATGAACAAACTCAATCAAGGTGATCTGAGACATGTTCTTAGGGTCCTCAAGGGAAGAGATTTTGGACTCAAACCTCTCCGGCAAGCTCACCAAGACCTTTTCCACCACTCTTCTATCAGTTAACTCTACCCCTAACAACCTGATTTTGTTGACCACATTCATCAATCTGTCAACATACTCTTTCACTTTCTCTGATTCTTTCACAGCAACTCAAACTCCCTTCTGAAGTTCAGCACCTGCATGTTTCTTGTTGTATTGCTTCCTATGTATTCCTCTCTCAACTTGTCCCACGCCTCCTTTGGAGTTTCAAATGCCATAATCCTTGTAAACACAAGGTCGGTTACAGCTGCATGGATATGAGATAGGGCTCTCGGTGCCTTGGCAGCTTCCTCTTCATGCATTCTGATTTGGGTCAAAGTAGGATTTGGTCCTATGGGTGCTGGCTACCTATTCTCCTCTACATACTGCCACAAGCCTTGACCCCGGAGGAAAGCCTTCATTTTTACAGCCCAAATATGATAATGTTCTCCATTGAAAACTGGAGGTGACATTAAGGCAGATTGTGCAACCATGTTCAAGTAGATGGTCTAAAACATGAGAGTTTCTGGATGTCGGGTGGAGTTCTTGAAAATCAGAGTGAAGAGCTAATCTTGTCAGGAAGAGTTTTTTAAATTTCTTAGGCTGGCTTTGATACCATTTGTTGGTATTATGGCCGAAGACTTACAAAGAAAGAAAGGAAAAAACTGGAAGAGAAGTGGAATATTTTCATTATAGAAAGCTGGAAAATATATACACCAGTCTAACCAAAACCTTATTGTTACAACAACTACAGCAGATACATTTTCCAAATTTGAATTTAAACTCTAACAACCAATAGATACATACTCAAAATACATCAATTGCCAATCTTAATCACACCTAAACTAAGATTCAAAAATGCACCAACTTGCAGCTCACACACGACAACTGCAGCAAAAGAATTCCAATGGTGCCAAATTTTTTTCAAACTGAACTGAACCATGATGCATTTCCAGCAAGGTATCACTACATCAACAGTGTTTTATACACAAAAATTTCTCTGTTTCAACAACTCCACAATGAATATTTTATGCAAATACAATACTAACCATACAACTCAAACTAATGCTGATACACTATATCAAAAGAAGCCTTAATCACCGGCTGTCATTACCTAATAACATCACATTAATATTTTAAAAACAAACAGCTACATCATTTGAAAAACAGGCTAACACATTCAAACTTGGCGCCGAAATACACACTTTGAGCAGCAAACTTTTCGAGCAAAATATCACAAGTTTTAACACTCCTTCTTGATATTCTTGTTGGAAACTCTAAGTTTGAATCTTAATTCTTCAAACTTGAATTTGCTCAGGGGTTTAATCATTATATCAGCCACTTGATCTTCTCTCTTGCAATGAATCAACTTCACTTCATTACTTTGCTAAGCTTCCTTTACTACATGGTATTTGATTTTAATATGTTTAGTTTTGCCATGGAGTACTAGATTTTTGGCTATTACAATAGTAGATTGATTGTCACAATACATCACATTTGCTTCCTTTTGTTCTTGCTTTAAATCCTTTAGAATTTTCCTCAACCAAATCAATTGGTTGATGGTAGCAACAGCAGAAATATATTCTGCTTCTACTGTAGATTGTGCCACCACTTCTTGCTTCTTAGATATCCAACTTATGGCACCTAAATTTAAGAAAAAAACATAACTTGAGGTGCTCTTCATGTCGTCCAAAGAGCCACCCGAATCATTGTCGAAGAAGCCATACAAGTTGAACTCAGCTGATCTCCTATACCATATCCCCAAATCAGCAGACCCTCTGATGTATCTAATAACCCTTTTTGATGCTTTCAAGTGTAGCTCACTTGGTCCACTCATGAATCTCGAAAGCAGGCTGGTTGCATACATAATGTTAGGCCTTGTTGCTGCTAAGTACAACAAGCACCCAACCATACTTCTATATTTGGTTTCATCCACTTTAGTAGCTTCATCTTCCTTGCATAACTTCTGATTTTGCACCAGGGGTGTGCTAATTGACTTGCAGTTTTCCATCCCAAATTTCTTGAGTAATTCATTTGCATATTTCATTTGGGAGATGAAGATACCATTAGGAGATTGATACACCTCCATTCAGTCAGTCATCTTAAATTCATTATGCATCTCAGCTTTAAATTCATTCAGCCGAGAGGAATCACTCCCTGTCACCAAGAGGTCATCAACATATAGAGATACAATTGTCATCTCATCTCCTATCTCTCTAACATATAAATTATGCTCATTTAGACTCCTTGCAAACCCCAAACTGATCAGGTACTCATTGATCCTGCTATACCAGGCCCTTGGAGCCTGTTCAGGCCATATAAGGCCTTCCTCAAAAGGTACACCTTGTCTTCTTTTCCTTTAACTTCGTACCCTTGAGGTTGCTTAACAAATATATCTTCATCAAGCCACCCATTTAGGAAAGTTGACTTGACATCAAGCTGGAAAATTTTCCACTTTAATTAGGCTACAAGTGCTAGGAGAAGTCTTATTATGTCATGCCTTGCAACAGGTGCAAAAGTATCTGAAAAATCCACTCCATATTGATGGGCATATCCCTTTACCATAAGCCTTGCTTTATACCTGTTGACTGAACCATCTGAATTTAGTTTCTTTTTGTAAACCCACTTCACTTGGATGACTTTTCTCCCCATGGGTTTGTCCCCTAATTCCCAGGTGGCATTTTTCTCAATCATGCCTAATCCTCTTCCATTGCTGCCCTCAATTCTTTTACTTTGGCAACCTCAAAATAGGGAGTAGGTTCCATCAAAGCTACATTGCATCTCTCATAAATATCTGTCAACAACCTTGTACCCTTTCAAAGTCTAAACTACCATCTGAAGCTTCCTGGTTGTCCAAGGGATCTCCTCGTGGCTCTTGTATTTCTTTGCTCTCTACTTCATTTCTTTCCCAATTCCATGTAGAGGCTTCATCAACTCTTACATCTCTATTGACAAGGAAATTCTTGGTCTTAGGATTATAAATCCTATAAGTCTTGGACAAACTATTGTATCCCACCACAATTCTTGTCTTTACCCTTTCATCCAATTTGCTCCTTTTGCTTGCTGGAATATGAGCATAACAAATGCTTCCAAATATCTTTAGATTGTCAATACTTGGCTTCACACCATACCAAGCTTCAAAAGGTGTCTTGTTATCTAGAGCTTTAGTTGGCAACCTGTTGAGTAGAAACATTGCTATATTCACAGCTTCAGCCCAAAAACACTTAGGAAGGTTCTTCTCATACAACATGCACCTAGACATCTCCATCATAGTTCTGTTTTTTTTCTCACTTACACCATTCTGTTGTGGCGTGTATGGATTGCTCAATTGGTGTCTTATTCCAGCGCTTACACATACTTCTTCAAACTGATGTGAGGTGTATTCGGAGCCATTATCACTTCTAATTGTCTCCAAGGTTAAACCAGTTTGGTTATCCACCAATTCTTTGAATTTCTTAAACATTTCTGTCACCTCACTCTTTTGCTTCAAGAAGAACACCCAACACATCCTGGAAAAATTATCTATAAATAAGAGGAAGTATCTACTTCCACTCAATGATGGTGTTTGCATGGGGCCACACACATCAGTGTGTACAAGCTGGAGCTTCTCAGCAGCTCTCCAAGCTTGATTTGCTGGAAATGGTTGCCTGTTAAGTTTGCCAAGTTGACAGACTTTGCAAACTCCTCATTTCTTCTCAATTACGGGCAGGTTATCCACTAGGTTACTCTTCTTCATTTGCACCAAGCCAATATAGTGATAGTGGCTAAGCCTTTTGTGCCACATTTATGTCTCATCAAGCTTGATAGATAAGGCTTGAGAGGCTGAATTCCTCCACCCTACTGGGAAGCTTTTCCCCAGCATTCTTACTCTCATTACTTTATTCCCATGCCTATCTTCTACAATGCAAGACATATTCTAGAAATGCAATGAGTAATTCTTCTCCAGCATTTGGCCCACACTTAACAGACTTTGGTTTAATTCAGGAACATATAAGACATTTGAAATAAACTTTGTACCTGAAGGAGTTTGAACAATAATATTGCCTCTTCCCTTGACATCAACATCGTCTCCATTTCCAATCTTTACTTTAGACTGATAGGAGTGATCAATTTCCACAAAGTTGGCTAGGTCTGGAGTTACGTGGTTTGTGCACCCACTATCTATCAACTAGACTTCACCAGGATTTTTCAATTTTGAGCAAGAGGCCATGAAGAGTTGTTCAGTCTCTTGACTTGGCTGCTGATTCTCCACCACTTGTGCCTGCTGCTCTTGCCTTGCATGACCTGCATTGTATGCCAGGTCTGAACCATCATCTTCTTTCAGAATGGTTCATCTTTTTAAAATGTAGGTAAAGTGGAAATGACCTCAAACAACCATGCTTTCCTCCCTGGTAAAAGCTCTTATCTTTTCCCTTCTTTTCACCAGTAGCTCGCTTATTTCCTCCTTGGTATACTCTTCCCTTTTGACTAGCAACCATAGCCCCCTCACTGGAGTCTTCTTGCCTTAGCATTCTCCTCTGCTCCGAAGCTTGAAGTGTATGCGCAAGCTGAGCCAAACTGATATGGGATAGATCCTTTGAGTCTTCCAATGAGGAGATTTTTGCCTCAAATCTCTCTGGCAAACTGACTAAGACCTTTTCCACTATTCTTTTGTTAATTAGCTCTTCACCCAGCAGCCTTATCTTATTCACAACATTCATTAGCCTATCCACATACTCCTTGACAGACTTAGCCTCTTGCATTTTAAGCATCTCAAATTCTCTCTTCAAATTGAGGACTTGCATGTTATAGGTCTGACTACTTCCTCCAAACTCCTCCTTGAGCTTATCCCAAGCTTCTTTAGGAGTTTCACACGCCATGATTCTGGAGAAAAATTGGTCAGAGACAGCTGAATGTATGCATGACAAAGCTCTTAGAGCTTTTGCTAACTCTTATTCATGAATTTTTATCTGGTTCAGTGTCAGGTTTGGTCCAAGCTGAGAAACTTGCCTCTCCTCCTCCACATATTGCCAAAATCCATGACCTCTCAAATAAGTCTTCATCTTGACAGCCCAAACATGGAACTGATCATCGTTGAAGATAAGTGGAGAAAGTGGAGTTGGGTTTGATGCCATGAAGAAGTTTACGTATGGTGTTTAGGTACTGAAAGATCAAGGATGACTCTGATACCAATTGTAGGTTTTTGGAGCTGGATTATGCTAAGAGAATGAAGGCTTAAGTGCACGTGAGAGAGAGTTATAGAGAGGGAAACTTTGAAATACAAATCTGCTCTGTTTTTCATTCATAGAACAAGGGTGTTTTATACGCAAACATTTCATTGTTTCAACAACTTTGTAGTGAATATTTTAAGCAAATACAACACTAACCATACAACTCTAACTAATGCTGATACACTATATCAAAAGAACCCTTAATCACCAGTTGTCATTACCTAATAACATCACATTAATATTTCAAAAACAAACAGCTACATCATTTGAAAAACAGCCCAACACATTCAAACTTGGCACCGAAATACACACTTTGAGCAGCAAAATTTTCTAGGAAAATATCACAAGTTTTAACAAAGACATAGATGGGATTATGCTGGAGTTGATACATAGGCAAGACCATCAACCTTAGAAGAAGAAGATATTACTATTGAAAGTTTAGTGACATTGAAATGATTTGTACATCCAGTTTTAGTTGGTAACATCTCTAACATTATACAAGATGTTTTGATCCGATCTAATTCTGCTAACATCAAGATGGGGGTTTTTGTGTTTGCATTAAAGCCATGTCAATGTCACAAGAACTAAGAAAGGACCAAAACACAAAATCACTTGAACAAACTATATTCAAATGTAGCAATATTCCATGTTGCATGTTATCAATTGTATAACCAACCTTATTATTATTATTTTAATGTTTCAATTCAATTAAAAACTTGTAAATTTCGTCCAAGATTACGTGACACGCAAAACTGGGTTAGCTTCAGACCATCACCTGCCTTTCTTTTAATGGCTTGAACAAGCTAAATTGTTAAGTGGAACATTAGTTAAATTAAAATTTTTGGAAGTTATTGCACGCATAAATATCTCAATCTAGTACTTAATTTCTGTCAACTCAGCCCCAATTATTGATCAACTAAATTCATTGTAATACGTTTAGACTAAAGCTAAGGTTGTTCAGTGTGTGTGAAATGGGGTCTACAAAGAATCAGCCATTATTAATGGTGTTAGACTCGCATTCTAGGATACCCGACTTGTCCAAGATGATCGAGGAGTTTTTGGAACTGTTGAAGATGGTGATATCATGCTGGAAATGATGAAGTTGACTGAAAGTAGAGTTGCAAGTTTTTGGTGCCACGGTTTGAACTTCTGCTGTGCATGGAGCAGTAGTTTTTTGGTCACTATTTAGAATGATGTTAGTGATGTGTTTAGGTGAATTAGGTCTGATACAGTGATGTATTTGATATCTTTGTACATGTATTAGTTGCATGTACTTAGTTCAAATTCAAATTGTAAAATATTAGGTGAAACAGTGGACTGGTTTGTGTATAAATGGCCCATATTTTTTTAATGCAAAACAGAGCAATATTCAACCAGTCATCTCTCTCTCTTTACTAAATTTTGTCCTACTTAGCATTCTCCAGGAAATCTAACAATTGGTATCAGAGCTCATATTGATCTTAAAGGGCCTGATACACTCATCTTCCTTATCCAACTTCTCAACCCCTATTATGGCATCTTCACTGTCAAACTCCAAATAACCTGATTCAATGGCATAACCCTCATGGCTTTGTTTCGCTTTGTGCCCAATGGTACTCATGTTACTTGGCCAAGGTATAAGTCCATGGTTCAAGTCATGGGGGAGGCGTTTGCAAGGTGGAAAAAAGACCACGAAGCGAAACAAAGCCGTGAGGGTTCGAAAGAGGTGTGGCCAGAAGGACCCATAGCGGACAATACCTTGGACGTATCCGGCACGCAGGGAAAGCTCTTGAGCCTGAAGGTGGCGAGATAGAGGATAGCCCCTGGTTGTGACATAAGGCTTCGAGAGCTTTGTCTCATATCTATGCAGTTGTGACTGACCTTGTATTTATAAGGATTATGGTGTGTGAAACACTAAAAGAAGCATAAGATAAGTTGAGAGATGAGTTTATGGGAAGTGACACAACAAGAGGCATGCAACTGTTGAACTTGAGAAGGGAATTTGAAATGTTAAGAATGCAAGAAACTGAGAAGGTGAGGGAGTATGTTGACAGGTTGATGAGTGTGGTTAAAATAATTAGGTTGCTTGGGGTGGAGTTAACGGATAGAAGAATAGTAGAAAAGGTGTTGGTAAGCTTACCCGAAAGGTTTGAGTCCAAAATCTCTTCTCTTGAGGACTCTAAGGACCTGTCTCATATAACTCTCACTGAGCTGGTCCATGCCTTACAAGCTCAAGAGCAGAGGAGACTCTTAAGACAAGAAGAAGCAAGTGAAAGTGTTATGATGGTAGCTCACAAAGGTAAGTTTACACAAGGAGGCAATAAGAAGGAGATAAGAAGAGGAAGGAAAAGGCCAATAGTCAGTGAACAAATCAGGTAGGATGAAGGAGTATCCATCGTGCTCTTACTACAAGAAGAAGGGCCATTCTGAAAAGAGGTGCTGGTTTAGGCCAGGAATTCAATGTAGGGCCTACAAGCAATTCGGTCACACAAAGAGAGTTTGCAAAAACAAAGGAGAATCTTCCTAGCAACAAGCTCAAATGGTTGAAGACCAATAATAAGGACAAAAGACCAAGTAGCTATTTGTGGTGTCTTGTTATGCAACTCAAGTTTGCAATGAGGCCTGGTTAATTGACAACGGGTGCACACACCATATGACGCCAAACCTATAAAGTTTTATCAGCCTGGATCAAACATATCAATTAGGTGTTAAGATTAGAAATGGTGAGTTTGTTGATGTCAAAGGAAAAGGCAAAGTGGCTGTCCAGACTCCATCAGGTGTTAAGCTAATCTCTAATGTTCTTTATGTACCAAAAAAAAGCCAAAGCTTGCTTAGTGAAGGACAAATGTTAGAGAAAAACTATGTCCTGCATTTCCAAAACCAAACTTGCAAAATCCTGGACAACGAAAGGTGTGAACTCATGAGGGTAAAAATGGTAGGAAAAAGCTTCCCCATTAAATGGGAAAATTAGAAGTTAAAGCCTCTAATGCTAGGGTAGATGAATCTGAAAAATGGCACAAAAGGTTTGGCCATTTCCATTACCATGGTCTTAAAGAAATTAAGACCAAAAACTGGTCTAGAATCTACCTGAAATTGAAGAAACTAAGGTTGTATGCCCTGCTTCTCAACTTGGCAAGTTGAGTAGGTAGCCCTTTCCCGTAAACCAAGCTTGGAGGGCTATTGAGAAACTCCAACTCATCAACACAGATGTATGTGGACCTATGGAGACACATTCATTGAATGGGAGCAAGTATTTTGTTTTGTTTATTGATGATTGGTCTAGGATATGTTGGGTTTATTTTCTAAAACAAAAGAGTGAAGTTGTTGCTGTGTTTGGGAGATTTAAGCTGCAAGTTGAAAACCAAACTGGTTTGAGTATTAAAACAGTGAGGAGTGACAATGGGGCTAAGTATACTTCAAAGGAGTTTAAAACAATTTGCAAAGAAGCAGGGATTAAGCACCAATACAGCAGTCCTTATACTCTACAGCAAATTGGAGTTAGTGAGAGGAATAATAGGTCTATTATGGAGATGGCATGGTGTATGGTTGTTGAGAAGAAGCTGTCGAAGTGTTTTTTGGGCAGAGGCTATCAACACCGTAGTCTATTTGCTCAATAGGCTTCCCATAAAAGCCTTGATCAACCAAACTCCTTATGAAGCCTAGTATGGAGTGAAGCCATCAGTGGATAATCTCAAAATCTTTGGGAGTTTATGCTATGTTTTAGTCCCAGCCACAAGAAGAACCAAGTTGGATGTAAAGCCTTGATTGGAATCTTTATTGGTTATAGCAGCCAATCCAAAGCTTACTGGGTGTATATTCCAGAGTCCAAGAAGATTTTGATTTCTAGGAATATTAAAATAGATGAGGATGGCCTGTGGAATTGGGAAGAAAGCAAAGTTGATGTAGAAGTAAGGTTGCAAGTGACAGGACCTACTGGTGATCAAATTCTTGAAGAAAATGAGAGTGATGCAGAAGAGGAGTTCTCTGTTAGAGGCACCAAACCTTTAGCTGATGTGTATGAGAGATGCAACATAGCTTCACTTGAACCAATAAACTTCTCTGAAGCAGCAAAATTATAAGCTTGGAGAGTTGCTATGCGAGAGGAGTTAGCAATGCTAGAGAAAAATCAGACCTAGAAACTTGTGGACAGACCAGAGGACAAAAAAGTGATTCAAGTCAAATAGATTTTCAAGAAGAAACTTAATCTGGATGGTTCAGTTCATAAGCATAAAACTAGGCTAGTTGTCAAGGGATTTGCTCAACAATATGGAGTTGATTTTTAGGACACATTTGCACCCATGTCTAGGCATGATACAATTAGGTTGCTACTTGCTTTGGCAGCACAATTTGGGTGGAAAATCTTTCAACTGGATGTCAAGTTTGCATTCTTGAATGGTTGGCTCAATGAAGAGATTTATATTGAGCAGCCTGAAGGGTATCAAATTAAAGGGAAAGAGGACAAAGTTTACCTCTTGAAGAAGTCTCTATACGGCCTAAAACAAGCACTAAGGGCCTCGTATAGTAGAATCAATGATCACTTAATCAATTTGGACTTTGTAAGAAGTTCAAATGAGCACAACGTGTATGTAAGGGAGATAGATGAAGATGTAACTATTGTCTCTCTTTATGTAGATGATCTGTTGGTGACACGGAGTAATCTTGTTCAGGTAGAAGAATTTGAGAAGGCTATGCATGTTGAGTTTGAAATGACTAATTTGGGTGAGATGGCTTACTTCCTCGGAATGGAGATTAATCAAACTCCATGTGGAATCTTTGTCAACCAAAAGAAGTATGCCAATGAAGTCCTACGGAAATTTAGTATGGAAAATTGCAAATCTATGGACATTCCTTTGGTTCCAAATCAGAAACTCTCAAAAAAAGATAGCGCAATGAAGATTGATGAAGGGTTGTATAGAAGCCTAATTGGTTGTTTACTGTATTTAACAGCCACGAGACCAGATATTATGTATGCTACTAGTTTGCTCTCAAGATTCATGAGTCAGCCGAGTGAAGTCCATTTTAAAGCTGTCAAAAGAGTGCTGAGATATGTAAAGGGAAGCACCGATTTTGGAGTGTGGTTTAGAAGGTCAGAAAACTTCAAATTAATAGGGTATTCTAACAGTGATTGGGTTGGTTTTGTGGATGACATGAAAAACACTTCAGGGTATGCTTTCTCCCTGAATTCTAGTGTTATTTGCTAGCTTTCTAAGAAACAATAAATCGTGGCTTAATCACAACAGAGGTAAAGTATATCTCAACTGTTGCTGCTATGAATCAAGCCATTTGGTTAAGAAAAATTCTAGGTGATTTACAATTGAAACCGAGGAGTTCCATTGCTTTTTTTTTTTTTTTTTTTTTTTTTTGGTGACAATCAATCGACAATAGCTATGGCTAAAAATCAAGTTCATCATGGTCGAACCAAACATATAAAGATAGTTTCATGCTGTAAGGGAAGCTGAACAAGATGGAGAAGTTGAGCTGAGGCACTGCCGGGGTGAAGAACAAGTTTCAAACATCATGACCAAGGCTTTATCCAAAGCCAAGTTTGAATATCTAAGGCTCATACTAGTGTTTCCAGCATGATATCAAGGGGGTGTTAGATGGTGATATCATGCTGAAAATGATGAAGTTGACTGAAAGTGGAGTTGAAAGTTTTTGGCGCCAACGGTTTGAACTTTTGCTGTGCATGGAGCAGTAGTTTTTTGGTCACTGTTTAGAATGACGTTAGTGGTGTGTTTAGGTGAATTATGTCTGGTTAAGTCATGTATTTGATATGTTTGTAAGTGTATTAGTTGAATGCGCTTAGTTCAAATTCAAATTTGTAAAATATTAGGTGAAACAGTGGATTGGTTTGTGTATAAATTACCCCTGTTTTTTGAATGCAAAACAGAGCAATATTCAACCATCTGTCTCTCTCTCTTTACTGAATTTTGTCTTACTTAGCATTCTCCAGGAAAACCAACAGGAACATAGTGTTGAAAACAAAGCCAAACACACACAATAAAGAAAACAGAAAAGTAAAGTGAACACATGATTTACCCTAATTCGTTCCAATAAAAGAATTACATCCAACATTCAAATAGAAAATTTTATTGAGTATCAAAACTCTACAGCAATTGGGTGGGAATAAGTTTGCATTGGATATGGTGGTTATTGTTTGGATTGTTCACCTTCTTTGTTTTCATGTTTACTGGACATTTGGGTGCTTTAGAGCTCGTCGGGGCCTCCATTGCAAGTGTTGGAATTCAAGGTCTCGCTTATGGAATTATGGTGCATGTCTTTAACTGCTTGATAGAAAGGAACCAAGTGTGAGTTTTATTAATGTTTTTGAAGCATTTCAAAAGTTGAAATTAATTTTTTTCTGTCCTGGAATAAAATAAATAAAACAATTTTCTACATAACAGACAAATATTTTGATTATAGAGAATAAGATGCATATGTCTTGTCCTTCCTCATCTGCCGTGTCTCTGTTTTCAGGAAAAGGAGAAACATGTGTTTCTCCAAACAAAACCATTTCTTTTTCTAACTCTCAAATGGGTCCTCTTCGTAAAAAGTATATGTTCTTAATTTTCTTTTAAATTTTGTTTTACTTGACTACTTTTTTTTTTGAAAAAAAAAAAAAAAAACAGTTGGGCATGGCTAGTGCAATTCAAACCGTATGTGGCCAAGTTTATGGAACCAAGAGACATTCGGAAATGGGCACCATTTGCCAAAGAGCAATTTTCTTGCACGTGGGGAGCAGCTGTATTCCTCACATGTTTGTATTGGTTCTTAGGTCCGGTCCTCAAAGCAATGGGCCAATCAGAAAGCATAGCTGAGCAGGGCCAAGTTTTCGCTTGTGGTTTGATCCCTCAACTTTATGCATATGCACTGAGTTGCCCAATGCAACGTTTCCTTCAAGCACAAAACATAGTAAACCCTTTGGCATATATGTCTGTTAGGGTGTTTTTGCTGCACATGCTGTTGACATGGATTGGTGTTGTTGATGTTTTAGCAATGCTGGATTATCAAAGAAAAGGGAAAAACAGAAGAGAGTTCAATTTGATTTTTATTAACCAACAAACATATAATATAACATATTTAGGCTTACTGTTACAACCACTATCCAGTAAGCTTTTACATAATGCAAGGTAATCCACACAAATCTAACAACCCGCTACAATTAGGAGACACAAAGCCTCAAATTCAGCTGGATTTACCTAAACAAATTTTAACACAAAAAGTTGACAAACTGGTCCTAAGCTACTGCTTTCAGCACAGCACCATGCATAACACCTTATTTGCAGCAAAAAACTATCTTCAAGCTTCAGTTCTAGCACAATGCACTTCCAACACAGCATCATAACTTTAACACTCCTCCTTGATGCTTTTGCTGGAAACACCAAGTTTTAACCTTAGGTCTTCAAACTTGGATTTAAACAAAGCTTTAGTCATAATGTCCGCAACTTGATCTTCTCATCTGCAGTGCACTAAACTCACTTCACCACATTTTTCAACTTTGCTCACTACATGATACTTTGTCTTAATGTGTTTAGTTCTACCGCGGAGTGCAGGGTTTTTGGCCATGGCTACAACCGACTGATTATCACATAAGATCAATGTAAGACTTCCTTGAACTTGTTGCAAATCATCCAATATCTTCTTTAGCCATACAGCTTGATTCACTGCGGATGTTGCAGAAATATATTCTGCTTTAGCAGTGGACTGAGCCACCGTCTCCTGCTTCCTTGATAACCAACAAATTGCATCTTGGTTCATGTAAAATACATAACCAGAGGTACTCTTTAAATCATCCAGGGAACCACCCCAATCATTGTCAATGTACCCCAACAGCTTCAACCTTTCAGATTTCTTAAACCAAATGCCCAACATGGTGGTACCTCTCACATACCTCAAAACTCTTTTGGCTTCCTTAAAATGCAACTCACTTGGGTTACTCATGAACCTGGAAATGTAGCTTGCAGTGAACATGAGGTCAGGTCTGGTGGCTGTGAGATACAGTAGACAACCCACCAAACTCCTGTATTTTCCCTCATCCACTCTCTCTGCACCATCTTGTTTGTTCAGTTTTAGGTTAGGAACCAGTGGGGTATCTACTAGTTTACAGTTCTCCATTCCAAACTTCATTAGAATCTCGGTTGCATACCTCTATTGGCACACAAAAATCCCACTTGAAGACTGACTTATTTCCATGCCTAGAAAGTAAGTCATCAGCCCCAAATATGTTATTTCAAATTCAGTTTACATGGCTGTCTTGAACTGATCCAACTCTCCAGGATTACTTCCAGTTACCAACAAATCATCAACATATAGAGAGACCATAGCCAATCCACTTTCAGTCTTTCTAATGTAAAGTGTGTGTTCATTTGGACTTCTAGTATAACCAAGACTGCACAAGTGGTCATTTATCCGGCTGTAACAGGCTCTAGGGGCCTGTTTCAGACCATACAAGGCTTTCCTCAGCAGGTACACTTGATCTTCTTTTCCCTCAACCATATAGCCTTCAAGTTGCTCCACATATATCTGCTCTGAAATCCACCCATTCAGGAATGCCGATTTGACATCCAACTGGAAAATTTTCCAGTCAAATTGGGTTGCAAGTGCCAACAAAAATCTGATGGTATCATGCCTGGCTACCAGGGAAAACGTATCAGAAAGTCAGTCCCTTGTTGTTGTGCAAAACCTTTGACTACAAGTCTTGCTTTGTGCTTATGGACCGATCCATCAGGGTTGATTTTCAGCTTGTAAATCCAGTTCACTTGGATTACTTTCCTCTTTTCTGGTCTGTGTACTAACTTCCAGGTATTGTTCTTCTCAATCATGGTGAGCTCCTCCTGCATTGCAGCCTTCCACACATCAGACTTTACTGCTTCATAGTAATTTATGGGTTCCACCATAGCCACATTGCATCTTTCGTATACATCAGCCAGGGATCTAGACCCTCTCACTGCATGTTCTTCATCTTCATCAGAATCTGCCTCTCGGATCAGCCCTTCTCTTATCTCTTCCGGTCTTGACTCAGCTTGCTCATCTATTCTCTTCTCTTCCTAGTTCCAAACTGCACTTTCATCAATCTTTATATCCCTTGTAATCACAATTTTTCTTGACTCAAGGATATATACTCTGTAACCTTTAGAATTGCTGTTGTAACCTATAAAAATCCCAACCTCAGCCTTATCATCCAGCTTGGTTCTCTTGCTTGCTGGAATCATGACATAACATATGCTTCCAAATATTTTCAAACTTCCCACTGCTGGCTTAACTCCACTCCATGCCTCAATTGGAGTTTGGTTCTTAACTGCCTTGGTTGGCAATCTGTTTAGGAGAAAAACTCCTGTACTAACAGCCCCAGCCCAGAACATTTTAGGAGGATTCTTTTCTGCCATCATACATCTTGCCATCTCCATGATGGTTCTGTTTCTCCTCTCACACACACCATTCTGTTAAGAAGTGTAAGGGGTTGTAAACTGGTGCTGAATTTTAGCTTCATGGCAGATTGAGCTGAATTCATTTGAGGCGTATTATGTCCCATTATCATTGCTTATGGTCTTGATCAATGTTCTAGCTTGATTCTTCACCAACAACTTGAATTTTTTGAACACAGCAGCTACCTCATTTTTCTGCTTCAGAAAATATACCCAGGCCATTCTTGAATAATCATCAATGAAGAGTACAAAGTACCTACTACCATTTAATGATTCAATTTTCATAGGACCACACACATCTGTGTGGATCAACTGCAGCTTGTCACTTACTCTCCAGGCTTGATCTGTAGGGAAGGATGGTCTGCTGAGTTTGCCAAGTTGGTAGGCTGTGCATAAATTCTTTTTTTCCTCTATTTCGGGTAGTTCCAGCACCATATCTCTAGTCTTAAGTTCTTTGATTCCTAAGTAGTGAAAGTGGCCAAACCTTTTATGCCAAAGCTCAGATTCTTCAGCCCTACTAGTCAGTGCTAAATTTTCTGATTTTTTCCACTCTACCGGGAAGCTTTTTCCCAGCATCCTAACATTCATCAACTCATTTCCCTCACAGTCCAGTATAATGCATGAATGGTTTTGAAAATGTAAAGTGTAATTCTTCTATAGCATTTGTCCTACACTCAACAGATTTTGTGTAATTTCTGGTACAAATAAGACACTTAAAATAACCTGGTACCTGTTTGTGTTAGGACTGCAACATCTCTAATTCCTTTGGCTTTCATATATTCACCATTTCCGATCTTGACTCTAGAGCTGTAGGTTCTGTCCAGTCTGATAAACTTCTCCAAATTGGCTGCCATGTGGTTGGTGCAACCATTGTCTATTAGCCACACATCACTGCTGGTCTAAGTTGAGTAACATGAAGCTACAAACAGTTACTCAAACTCACTGCCCTGCTATTGATCCTCTGCAGATTGAGCTTGCTGTGATGCCTGTGCACCTTTATTCTTGCAAACTTTTTCAATGTGCCCAAACTGTTTGCACCCTCTACACTGGATCCCAGGCCTAAACCAGCACCTGTTCTTTGAATGTCCCTTCTTTTTGCAGTGAGAACATGGTGGATAACTCTTTGCACGACTTGGATGTCCCCACTGCCCACTGATTTTCTCTTTTCCTCTCTTGTCTCTGGCATACTTTCTATTATTCCCCTGCATATTCTTTCTGTTTTGAGCAGCCATCATAGCACCTTCATTAGAGTCCTCCTGCCTCATCAACCTTCTTTGTTCTTGCACCTGCAGTGCATGGACTAATTTGGTAAGGTTGATTTGTGACAGATCCTTTGAATCTTCTAGGGAAGATATCTTAGATTCAAACCTTTCGGGTAAGCTAACTAGCACCTTTTCAACAATCATCTTATCACTCATCTCAACTCCCAATAATCTGATCTTATTTACCACACTCATAAGCCTATCTACATACTCTTTTACTTTCTCCATTTCCTACATTCTCAACATCTCAAACTGTCTCCGCAAGTTCATCACTTGCATGTTCCTTGTTGTATCACTTCCCATGAACTCCTCCCTCAGCCTATCCCATGCTTCTTTTGCTGTTTCATGTGCCATTATCCTTGTAAACACAGGGTCTGTTACAGTAGAATGTATATGAGATAGGGCCCTTGGAGCTTTTGACATTTCTTCTTCATACATCCTCATCTAATTCAAAGTGGGGTTTGGACCAAGCTGCGGTGGTTGTTTCTCCTCCTCAACATACTACCAAAGCCCCTGCCCTTTTAGATAGGCCTTCATTCTAACAGCCCAAATATGGTATTGGTCACCATTGAACACTGGCGGTGAAAGAGAAGTTGACTGAGTTGCCATGGAAAACAGATTGTAGTTTGGGACAGAGTTGTTCTTCTAGAAGGCTGGAGTTTGATGGTGATTCGAAGGTTTGGTTTTTGAGTTTTTTAGATGGTGGTATGGTAATCTAACTCTGATACGGTGTTGATGTTTTAGCAATGCCGGATTATCAAAGAAAAGGGAAAAATAGAAGAGAGTTCAATCTGATTTTTATTATCCAACTGTTGAAAAATGGCTCTTAGCAAAATCATATAGGGTAGAAATGATAATGGAGAAAGGTTTAGGGACTTATCTGTAATAGGCCAAAAAATGTTAGTTTGTCCCACATTGATTAGGATTGAAAAGTGGGAAACTTTTGGGGCCTATACATAAGGACCTAAATCAATGTTAATTGTATCCCAAGATGTAATTTCATTATACTTCTTTTGTTTAGGGTTCTTTCTTTAAGGAACCTTTAGTTTGTAAGTTTTGTTGTATCTCCCATTTGTTTTGGGTATTTGTTGTATTGCCCAAAAGTTTGTAATATTGTTTGGAGATAGTGGAGTTTTCTTTTGCAGCGCCCGAGGACGTAGGTTTCAATACCGAACCTCGTTAATTCCTGGTATTCTTTATTTTGCATTTAATTTTGGCTATTTATTTATGCTTTACTACTTGTTATTATTATATTCAATAGCTAGCATTAGAGTTTATGTTTCCGTTGCATAACACCAACAACCACATAATATAACATATTTAGGCTTACTGTTACAACCACTATCCAGTAAGCTTTTACATAATGCAAGGTAATCCACACAAATCTAACAACCATGCTACAATGAGGAGACACAAAGCCTCAAATTCAGCTGGATTTACCTAAACAAATTTTAACACAACAAGTTGACAAACTGGTCCTAAGCTACTGCTTTTCAGCACAGCACCATGCACAACACCTTATTTGCGGCAAAAAACTATCTTCAAGCTTCGGTTCCAGCACAATGCACTTCCAGCACAGCATCATAACTTTAACAGTTGTTTATGTCTTGGACTACGGCCTAATAGGAGCAGCTCTCACGCTGAGTTTCTCTTGGTGGCTGCTTGCTATTTTAAGTGGTCTATACATTGTTTTAAGTCCATCTTGCAAAGAAACCTGGACTGGCTTGTCTATAAAAGCGTTCAGAGGAAGTTGGCCCTATTTCAAGCTCACTATTGCTTCTGCTGTTATGCTTTGGTTTGTGATTTAACTCTGTCTGTCTCAGTCTTTACCTAGTTTGGGTATTTTATACAATTACTTTTGTTGGACATATTATACCTTGTTCTTATTTATTTTCATTTTGGAGATTTGGTACCGCCAAGGACTGGTACTTATATCTGGACTTCTCCCTAATCCTACAATCTCACTAGACTCCATTTCCATTTGGTGTGTCACTGTTTCAACATACGCTCTTTCCAAATTTTACACTTACATGTAGCTCTAATGTGATGTATTTTCAGTATGAATTACCTCAACTGGGACATGATATTTATGCTAGGCCTCGCCAACGGATCCAGGTTAGTGAAACTCTTCAGATTTAGATATTCCAATCGTTTGCATCAAAATTTTCATTTCCTTGTCTTCAAACTGTCTGCCGTGTTCGGGTGAGTGATGAACTTGGAGCAGGACATGCCAGAGTTGCAAAATTTTCGATAGTAGTAGTGACCACGACTAGCGTCTTCATCAGTATAGTTTTCAGTGCAATAGTTTTAATATTCGAGTAAATTCTTCACATCTGATTCTGAAGTTATAGAAGCAGTTTCGAATTTGACTCCACTACTTGCATATCTGTTTTCTTTTCTTGAATGGTATTCAACCTATACTTTCAGGTAAGTCAGTAAGGATGACGCTCTGCCTGCAAGTGGGATCATTGACCTTGGTTTTTAAGTTATAATTTACCCTCTTTTTGGGAATTTCAGGTGTGGCCGTTGGAAGTGGGTGGCAAGCTGTAGTTGCTTATGTTAATAATAATATAGCCTCCTACTATATTATCGGTCTCCCAATTGGATGCGTGATTAGCTTCAAAACTTCTTTGGGAGTATCAGTAAGTTGAAGATCTCTCTACTTGTTTAATGTTACATTGTTCAGGGCATATGGTGGGGGTTGATCATTGGAGTTTTCTTGCAAACAGTAACTCTGTTTATTATCACAGCCAGAACAAATTGGTAAGCTACAGGTTTTCATAAATTATGTAATCTACTAAACATAGAGTTGCCTTTCTCACTGTTAGTAATGATTTCGTAGGTTGTGAAAGCTGCTGAGCGTGTGAAGAAGTCCTCAAACGACGAGACTTTAGACTTGGTGACTAACGCATGAAGACATTATATTCACTCAAGCTTCATTGTTCTAAGTTGACACCCCTGTTTCTTCATATGTGATTGTGGGTCAGTAGTGAGAAAAAAGAAAGTAATGAAAGAAGAGAAAATATTAGGTTTTACAGACTAAATTCTATGACTCTTTAAAGTCTTCAAAAGTTAAGACATAGAGTTGGACTGAAGATCATGTATGTCAGTTTGACCAGTCTTCTAATCAAATGAAAGTCCAAATCACTGAGCAGTTGGAATATCCTTTGTTCCATTTCATGGCTTCAAATAAAGTGGATCAAAACTCCAGCAACAAAGTTAATAGTTTTAACCATCCGTTGATATTGATATAAACGCACAAGCCAAAATTGACTCATTTTACATAGAATGAACGGCTTAGGACCCAATGGAATGATGATGATTTCATTTACACTAAGAGTGCGACTGATAACATTGAAGGGTTTGTGTGTGATACAACTATACCAAGGGGCACAATCACAAATCAATCGTTTGTAGAGTTTGTACGCCTTTTTGATTTTGTTGATCACCGCTACAAAATATAAATTCATCTTGCCTTTCATGATAAGAAATGGCCTCTTCAGCATCATCTTCATCATCATCTTCCTCATCGACAAACCTAGTTACTCTGTTAACCCTAGGCTCACTAACATGATAATCCAAATTTCCTACAACTTCATTACCTTCTTTCTGTTCATCTGCAGTCCTAGCCAGAGACAACAAAATATTCTTTGCTTTCTGGTCTGGAGAAAAACCACAAGATTCCATTTCCTTATACCAAACAACAGCACTATCAAAATCCCTGTTCTTGCCATATGCATCCATGATCGTGGTGAAGATTGTTTGATTGGCTTTTATACCACTTACTCGCATTTTTTCATAAATTTCCATCATTTTTTCAAGATTATTTGCCTTAGCATATCCTTTGATCAATGTACCATAAGTGACAACATTGGCCTCAATTCCATCTTGTTTCAATCTTCTGAAGAACTTTTCGGCCCCTTCCATGTCAGATGCATTCACATAAGCTGATAACATAGTTGTATAAGAGCAGATATCTGGGGTGCATCTGCAAAGAGATAAAAATTGATAAGAGCAGTGTGATTTCCAATTAAAGGTTAAATAATCCTGAAGACAGTATTACTGCGGTAGACATGGCAATGGCAAATCCAATATTCATTTCAACCTAGAGATGCACACTTCAGATTATTCAATCAGTATTAAACATTCGTCATATCCCAAGAACAGAAATAACAACAGGCCATTTTAATTCTACTCACATGAGGATTGGGGGGGTAAACAAAACCATTTTAAAATTCTTGGTTAGAATACTGTAATTAGGACAGCCCATGAAAGATCACTATTGAAAACATAACAGATCAAAATAATAAGCTTTAAAATAGGAAAAATACAAATTTATGTTCTCGAAGTGCCATAGTAACTTCAACTGCATATTAGGTACCTGTTCCTTCTCATGCTCTTGAAAACTGTCCGAGCCTGTTCCACCATACCCGAGATTGCAAATGCATCAAGCAAGATATTATAAGCTTTGCGGGTTGGTCTGAAAAAGAACCAGAATGAAAGAGTGGTTGAGCTTCTAGAAATAGTAAGAAATTGAATTTTAACAGAAAAAATATACAGGTTCTGGACAGCAGTCAAATTAAACTGTTTGATATGGTAAGAACTAAATTTTGAACCAGATCAAGGAAACCAGAAGTACAGCACATCCATCTAAAACTAAATCACGATGACAGCAGAAATGGTAGCCAACCATAAGATGAAGTTTGTTTTACAATAATTTTTGAGTTAGACTGAAGCTCATAGCAGAATAGTGAAAAGATGTATTTGGGTAGGCCTCATATCTAGTAGCCACTCAATCTGTCCTCAATTTCTGCATTTGGAGAAGACCCAGATTCCTTTTTTTTTGACTAATCACAGAAGACCCCTGTCTGGGAGGCCATTGTTCTGATTTGGCTTAAAATTTTACACAATCTATCACATTTCTGATTGAGGCTATATTTGTTTTATCCTCTTTTGGACCCTTCCTGGGTGAGTGTGTCTTTGTGTGCTTTTCGCGTTAAGGAAGCCCCTCCGACCAGCTCAGTTTCATTTAAAGTAAAGTGGGCTCTTCAAAACCCTAGGACTCGCTATTCACAAACAGAAAACTAAAAAATCTGTCACCACATACCTGACACGAGCATCCAGCATCTCCTCAAAAACAGCTAAAGCTTCATCTTCCCTTCTAGCTTTCCCATAAGCCTTAATGAGTAAGGCATAGCTCACCACATCAGGTCTAAGATTGGCTCTTTGCATCTGAAAGTTGGCATTTATTTAATATCTGATGAATAAAGTTCTAAAAAGATCTTAAAAGGAAAAAAAGGGTAAGAATAAAATACTAGAAAGACCCAAGCTTCAGAAACTCATGAAAAAAAATATGTTTAGTAAGCAACTTTAATGGCATATTCCAATTTGGTAGGGGAAAAGAAAGATTAAAATTAAATTCGGAAATTTCACCTGGTTATAGATATTTGAAACCTCCTTGTAGTTATTCTCAAAAGACATAAGACTATTATAAGTAACAGTAGATTGCTTAACTCCACGCTCAACCATCAGTGCAAATATTTTACGAGCCTTTTCATAATTCCCAGCCTTCTTATGCATGTAGATCATCATGTGGAACATTTTCTGGTCTGGCTTCAGAGGTGATTTTTCCTCATTCAGAAGGGTCATAAAAAGTTCTTCAGCTTCCTTAAACTTGTTTCCCTGCATTAGCCCCAATATTGCACAATGAGCACTTTGATAAATTATCAGATGACACACCATAATTTCTTATTTCTATGATGCGAGCTCAACTTTTTATGTACCATTGCACTACTTATTAAATAACATTTCACAAAACAGTTGTGAGGAAACACTTTGATAGAGCTGACTACCTCAACAAATAATTTAAGAATAATTTGATACGTTAAAGCAGAAGGTGCAGGGCCCGAAGACTGCATTCTTCTAAAAATTGCCTCAGCATTATTGTATCGGCCTCCTTTTCCATACGCTTCCATAAGAGCAGTATGGGATACAACACTTGGCACATAGCCCTTCCTATTCATGAAACTTAAGACCTTCTCAGCCTTGTTGAAGTCCCCTAGCTTTCCGTATGCTGTAATAAGCATCAAGAAGTCCATTTCATTGAAGTCCCACCAACTCTGTATGCGCAGCCATTCAAGTATCTGCAGACAAAGGAGATCAGCGTGTAGGGAGTTCAGTAACAGCAAAGAAATAATTAAGATTCCCCAAGGTCCAGAACTTAATTTTTCAACATGCAATAAGAAAACTTCCAACAGAATCATCCAAGTCTTAACTTCATTTGCTTTTTGGCCTCAAAACAAGCTGGTCAAAGAGAATAAATGATACAAACCTTCAAGATAAGTATATAAGAAAAGTCTGTTTCTAATTTCACAAATCCAACAAAATTCCCGATGCAAATAAATCCACATATTTAAGTATGTACAATGCTGACATGGAGGAATGAAATGAGTTTTAAAAAGGCATTTAACACAAAAGGTAATTTTTCACAGTTTAACAACTATCAAAACACAAATT
This sequence comes from Pistacia vera, assembly GCF_008641045.1. NCBI lineage: Eukaryota > Viridiplantae > Streptophyta > Magnoliopsida > Sapindales > Anacardiaceae > Pistacia > Pistacia vera. The sequence continues at coordinate 272,856 of NW_022196754.1, read as the reverse complement.
TGATTTCCATGCCCTTTATCATCCTTATTCTCTATAGACAGAATTTGAACTAAAACAAGAGTTCCTGCCTCTATATATGTGAAAAGAAAAAAATTACCTCACTAACAAGGTTCCATTTCTTTAGCTGCTTAAATCTAACCAAGGTGCCCAAAACCAGGTCTTTAGGAAGAGGCTGACCTCTGGTCCTTTGACTTCTTAACACCTCTACTGCAGAGCCCGACTCCTCAATTTGATTCATCAGCTTCCTCCAATTCTTCTGATCGGCTTCGTCAACTGCATCATTAAACACTTCCACTTTCTTCCTCTTCTGCATCCACTTCCTTGGCGCCAACATACCCATACAAATTACCCCCACTCGTCCTCGGATTTTAACATTGGCATCAGGAGGATTAAAAAGTACATTTTGTTGGCTGAAATGAAACAACATACCCATATTCTCAATCTCCCTCCAAAAACAGAAAAAGAAAATATAAAGAAACATACAAGATAAAATTTATCTAAGATTACGAAGAAAGACATTATTGATAAAAGCACTGATAGAAAATTCTAAAAACTATAAACAAACGCAAAGCTTAATAATACAATGAAGCCAAACAAAGTACAAACTTACATGCTGAGAATAAATAAACATGAATTAAAAATTAAAGAAAACCCAATTTATTTCTTCTTTCTCTGAGCCAAAATTGAAGCTCAATTTGGCTTTTCAAAATAAAGCATACAAGAGGGTTTTGTCAGGGTTTATCAAAATAATAATAATAATAATAAGAGGGTCGAAAGAACAGACCTGAAATTGACTGAAGGAGCATAAATAAATGGCTTGAGGAATATAGTTTGAAGCATTGAGTTGGGTCACTGAGGTTCTTCTGTTAAAGCTTTAATTTTCTGTTATTGATTTCATGGAGAAGAGAACCAGCTTTGAGATATTTCGGTTTCTATAATATCTTATCCTTTTAGGGCGGACCGGCCGATAAATGAACCGAAACAGCTATGTCTGGCTTTCCCACCGAAGAGTCAGTTGTCTAAAAATTATTTATTTGTAAACAATGTGTTAATTACTCTGAAATTAGGTTTTACCATATTTTTGTGAGGTTCGTTTTAAAATAGCTTTACAAGGATGTATGAATGTGGAATTTGATAATTTCGTACTCACCCAAGTAAATTAAGGAATTTATATATTTATTGCACAAGTAAATTAAAAATATTTTTTATTACGTAAATTTGCCTCATCATATTACTATGGAGCAACTCAAAACAAAAGTTTTTACGCTGCTATGTTAGTTACCTTTGGTTTGTACTTCATACATCATTTTTTGTCAGTTTCTGTGTGTATAAGAATCAGATTCATGAAATTCTACTTGAAATCTTCTCCAGTTTGAGTAAATAAACTCAAAACACAAATGGCCAACAAAAATACATCCAGTTTTTTAAGTTGTATAACATAAAGCAGCACAAAAAGGAAAGATTATAAAACCCATCAAGGAAAATTTCGTGCACAAAAGATTTAATATCTTACATCATATCACAGTACTGTTAAAAGAGCAATCGATTGTGTACCTTTTAAATTGATTTTTTTTTTTTATAAAAACAAGGGTAAATAAATAGTACAAAATGAATACATCTCAAAAAATAAAAAGAAAAAAGAAAGGAAGAAAAATCTGTAATTATATTTTAGCAACAATTGCTTTTTTAAAAACAAAATTTACACGGCGTACCGATAATGGCAGATCAACCAATACATTGCTTAAGAAACTCCGTCTTAGCTCTCTATTAGTAATTGTGCTACACTCAGATTGAGCAACTACGATATACCTGTCATTTCTGTTCTTGCTTTCCTAGATCAAATTCAATAACTTACTCCATTCTTCCCTCAGATCCTTTTCATGAACATGGGGACTGTAATGCATGAAGAATTAGAAAAATATTGGAATATCATGAACAAATTCACGACACCATCCCCGACCACTCAGATATCCAGAGCTGTATATTGGTGAATATTACACAAAGTGAAGTCTGACTGCAAAAATGATACGGGGGGATGAGAATCAATGCATATATTAAGAGAAAGGAGAATCAAATATGTAAACATATATAAAAAATGTAAACCTTTGATAAATGGGAGCCAATCAAAGAAGAGAGCTGAAGCTTTCAATGGGGTCAGATTCTTCGAGCATTGCAGCTGCCTGGAAGCAGTCTGCTGCATCAGCTAATCGTCCATCATCCCTATGAATGACCCCCAAGTGAAACCAAGCCATCGTATTTGTAGGTTCTATCCTTAACGCATCTGAGAGTAAACCTCTTGCCACAGGCAATGCCTTTGAGGCGACCTTGGACAACACAGCAGCAATCAGTATTTTGCTAGGCACATAAGATGGATCCAATAAAAGAGCATTAATATAACCAGATAGAGCTTCATGCATATTCCCACGTCCTTGACACACAACACCTGGTGGAATTACACAAGAAAATGACAATATTTCTATTAAATATCATAGAATATCTATTCAACTTTCAATCTCTACTAGTTGAAATTGCATAAGATACAAAATCTTATTATTATGAAACTTGAAGAGACCACGGTGTATCATGACTATCTCCACTCATAAAAAATAACAATAATTGAACAGTAGAACAATCACATTAGATGTGCAAAAAAAAAATATATATATATATATGCTGTACCAAGCAAAACATTAACCACGTAATAACATAACAACATTCAAATTCTGTCCAGTAAGAATGGATGCTGTAAAACAGTACATCAATACTAGTTGCATATTTTACACCAAAAAAGAAGGAAAAAAGACGATCTAATTTAATAATTTTTATTTTCTTCTGGAAAGTGATATTCTGAAATTACCCTCTCAAGAGAAAACCATAGCCTTATTTTGTACATTCTCCCTTACCTAGCCTTTTGTTACTGAAATGTTCTCATTATTATCATCTCAATATGGTACAAATTTAATATACTAAATTTCCCATTCTCCATCTCCCCTTATAGAAAATTTAAATCCATGACATATTGCCATCAATAGGGACTCATAACAATTCTAAATATATCTCAAATTTGGAGGAAGAAGAGTACAGTTTAACAATGTATCTAGTCCTATTGGTTTATCAAAACATCTGTATCTTCAAAGTATAGGCCCAAGGAGAAGGGGATGACATTCTAGGAGGAACAATAACAAACAAAAATCAACAATGAAAATTCATGGAAAATGACAATATACATATTTCTTCTTCCCATTCCAAAAATATAAGGTGACAATAGTCTTCATCACATGAGAAATTTGGCCTATGTAGAGAGGACGAGATTAAAGCACTATTCAACAACATCGAATACATTCATGCACAGAAAGCAGGACTGCAACTATAATCAGTCCAACATCTTCCAAATGAAANCATAACAATTCTAAATATATCTCAAATTTGGAGGAAGAAGAGTAGAGTTTAACAATGTATCTAGTCCTATTGGTTTATCAAAACATCTGTATCTTCAAAGTATAGGCCCAAGGAGAAGGGGATGACATTCTAGGAGGAACAATAACAAACAAAAATCAACAATGAAAATTCATGGAAAATGACAATATACATATTTCTTCTTCCCATTCCAAAAAAATAAGGTGACAATAGTCTTCATCACATGAGAAATTTGGCCTATGTAGAGAGGACGAGATTAAAGCACTATTCAACAACATCGAATATATTCATGCACAAATAGCAGGACTGCAACTATAATCAGTCCAACATCTTCCAAATGAAACAAGTTAAAGAAGACAATGAATCCAACTGATTACTTCATAAGGGAATGGGCCTTTGAAGAATTCTTTTTTCAACATAAAGAGGTGTTCAAATAAACGACATGCTGGTAATGCCTGAATGAGACTGGCACAGGTCATGCAGTCTATATATCAACAAGAGCTTAGGAAAACCAGTTAAACTAGTCAGTTCACTCTGTGTTTATGCATCTCTCTGTACTTGAGAAGGAGAGAAACAGTCAATGGAGCTCACCCAAGTAATACCAGATTGGTTTGGCCTTTTAATGCTATATTCTTGATTAAGGACGTGCTGACAGTTCCTAAAGATATCCAATGGGACAATTCAAATAAAGCTGTTCAATATTTGAGCCAAACCTTCCAAGCAGATGGCTCTCAAAAGTATAAAATTTTACAAAAGTACCACAAAACTAGAGGTGATCAGTCCTTGTTTTCAAACATAGAGAAAATTCACCCTATAGAAAATGAAACTTAAAAAGCTTATTCATAAGTTATCTTAGTTTAAGTTCTTACCTTCTGTGTGCAGCATTTCTGCAGAGTACTGCTTCAGCTCTTTTGCTTTTCCTAAACATAGCTCAACATCCTTCCAATGTAAAAGTTTTGAGTACAAATTTGCAAGACCATGCCAAACTTCAAATTCATCGACTTTATCATCGTCAACCTATCATAATTACAAACGCCGAATGATGAATTTCGGACTCAGGCACCTCACTAGTATTCAATATATAGTTTAATTCCATTTTAGTAGAAAAAGAGATTGAACCGATAACTAAGCGTATACCAATAGAAAACCTAAAATTTAATTATGTAAGAGAAAGAAAAGACTGGGAAGTACAACTACTATTACAAAGCAAGAACTACTACTCATTTAAAATTGCTCTCAGAGCAATGAATACTGAAATACTGTAGAGGCTTTATGCTAATGAAACGAATTGTATTGCATCTGCTTGCAAAAAAATAGCAACAATGCAGTGATGATCTGCAGTGATGATGAGAAATTTAAAACATCTTTTCCCTTTAAGATAAAGAAAAGCATGGAAAGACATTACAAATCTAACCTGTGAAACACTGATGTGAGGACTGAAAGATTTCTTTTGGGCCTGAACCAATGCTAGGAGATAACGGTATGTTTCAATAGCATCTATGGGGAGTGACTGGGCTAACTTCAGCTTTGCTTTCAACCTAAGCATAGATCCTTGCTCCCACTTCGTGGTCTCATCTAAAGCAGCATCGGTGACAACCTCAGCCTCAGAGAATCGCTGTTGAGCGGACAAAACTAGAGCAAGCAATCTCCAACCTTTTAATAACGAGCCACCTGTTGCATCGATGAACTGCTTTGCATGACGCAAAGCAGCATTTAAATTTCTTTGCTCTGCATATTGAACTCCTAAATCAAAAATTATCTCTAGATTATTGCGCTCATAAGAAAATGCTGCCTCTAAAGATTTTAATGCCTCAGACTGCAGAAAAGACCTTTCATAGTCAGAGGAAGAAATTTTAGCTTGCTTTCCCAGGCAAAGGCCCAACATCCGAAGGCCTACACCTTTTAAATGCTCATTCTTCCCCTTAGCATTACTGACAGCACTGTTCGCATATCCCACTCCCTCAGCTGCAAGATGAGAATCCTCACTGCAGATCTTGGCAGCCAACAACAGTGCCATGAGGTCATCAGGTTGTTCATGTTTGTGTAGAGACTTTCTCAACAGATTCAAGGCAGTGCTATTTTCTCCTACTCCACTGTAACAAAGAGCTAAAGCATTCCAATGGTCAGAACGGAGATATACTCCAGGCATCATCTCTTCAAGTTGCTTTGCTACAATAGAAGTTTTGCTGCACAAAGAGAGTGCAAATGTTAGGTGCTCCATTACTGATGGATCCCAATTGATCTTACCAAGGAAATATTTCCTCATAAGAATCATTAAAAGTAAAATTGCCTCTTCCAAATTATTTTTGGGTACAAATGAACCATCAATCTGAGAACCCAAACTGGGTGGACCAGCCTCCACTCCACTGTGCAACAAAAACACTGCAAATGCTTTTTGAATCCTTGCACAGCAGTCATTATCAAGATTCCATTGACTAAGAAGGGCACGTCTATAAGCAGAAATTGCTTCCTGATTGCAACCTGCCTGCTTCCAGAGCTCTGGAAGAAGCTCCACAGCTTGGCTTACCGTCTCTTGCAGTCTACTGTCCACTTGAACATCAGGTATACCCTGTTGAAATATCCTCTCCACAGCATCAAGCACACTTCTACATTCATTAGCAGCCTCTGCAACAACCCAAAAACAATGTCAGAATAAGAGGAATCTATAAAAAATTTAAGAACTGAATCCCCCAACTGCTGTTCAGTCGTTCAATAAAAAACAAACCAGTTAATCGCCCAAGATTTTGCAGAGACTTGGCCTTTAAGTATATTGCCTCGAGCACCAGGCTAGCAGCATGTTGTGAGACAGTATTCTGTGAGTCACTACGAATGCGACCCTTTCTGGACGGCTTGTCAGAAAGGGTTGGTTGCAGCCGTTGTATGGCAGCTTGAAGATCGATGCCATCAAACACACGTAGGGCACCTTCTACATTGCCTCTTTGGTATTCCAACCTGCCAAGAAGAGCTCTTGCTTCCTGTATATTTCCATAAATAATCATAAAGCATCATATCTGATACATGCCTGAAATATTAAAACCATTACAAAACTAACATAAATGAATTCCAAATTTATGTCAAACAGGCCAATATGATAGATAAAATATCCCAAAGAGCAAAGTGCCACACACTTTAAAAGGTTAACATCAAAGAATGCAGATAGGAGCTCTCAACTAAACACCTAAATAACCAAGCATAACATTTTACAGGCTACAACATTAAAAAGTCCAACTGTTTATTAAAAAAAAATGAGAGAAAAGAAAAAAGGAAAGAACCAAAAATACTAAAGGTGGCTTTTCTTTTCATATGGTTTGTTTAAAAGGGTATATATATCACAATACTTGATTTCTACAGCAGTAAATTTTCGGCTTCTAAATTGGTTTTACTATTACTATGAAAGGGGAAATAATGTAACATTATTTTATTGTACATATGAATTAATAAATGAATAATGATAAACTTATAAAATTCAGATTCAAAAATCTCATTATAGATATAATACGTAAAAAATGTTATGTTTGTGTAAATTTATTGGCATAATCAAAATAACTTCTCTATAGTTTAGTGAGCTTGGATATAATGTCATTAAAGTTATGTATCAAAATTGATTGAGAAGTAAAAAATGATTAAAACATATTATAAAATAACCAAGCATAACACTGGGATTAGTAAAAATTTGTGCACAAGTTGTTAGTACATCTAGAGTAACATTTAATTGAAGATGCCTAAGCAAAGTCTAATTTGACATCAGAAGATTTTCTCATATTAGAAGATAGAACCAAAAATAATAATAACAATAATTTAAAGTTCACAACTTTCACCGGACATGAAGGAGTTCTGCAGTTTTGAGGAATAAAAATGACCATGCACTGAAATTGGGGGTGGCTCATACACTATACCGAAAGATAGCAGTTATGCAACAATCAAAGTCCTCCACATATAGAGCCTTCGGAATGAAAAAAGGGAAGATATCAATAAAAAAACTACTAAAAAGCAGGGAGCAATACCAGCTTCTTTTTTCAAAAATTTGTATATAGGCCCAGAGGGAAATTATGAGCATTACATATATGCAAAATTTCCATACCAAGGTTGGCGTATCAACCCAATTATCAATTATAGGACCTTAACTATCAAACCCAAATTGGTTGAATGACCATTTAAGTTGAAAGATCCAGTGCTAGTACCTATAGCAGTGAACCAGATACCCAGGGTAGACCAAGCAGATAGGCAAAAATATGAAATCAAAATAGTTGAAACTAGCATAGTACATGATGAATTGGCCAAAATAACCATAAGCAACCCCAATATAGAATTGTATTCTATAGTCCTCCAGTAGAACTTCGATTAAGTTTAATTATTCAGTGTGGTTCCCAAATCGACCCATCAATTAACTGAATTGCATTCTATCTTATTAAAATAATAATAATAATAATCAGGTTCTCTCACGATTATATTCTGAACGAGTGCAGGTGTTTCTAAGTAACCTCTTTCATAACAAGATTTGTTAATGGCTCATACACCATTGTGATCAACCACTTGTACACTAATGCCTCAGATAACTGCCATTATAAAGTTTTAAAAAAAAGTAAACTGGCTTCATTATCAACGTCTACCATCTCTCAGCAAAAATTCAATGCTCATTTATTCTATAATCCAGAAACTACATGAACCTGCTCAGCGAACTCGAATTCAAAACTGAGGCCAAGAAATCCAAAGCTCATTGGCTCCAAAGAGTGCTTCAATATTGATTTGCTTAAATCATAGCTAAACTTTTCCCTTACTTTACAAAATACAAAATCATTTGATCTACATTTTGTCGATACCAGCATAAAAATGACAGAAATTGATAATAATGAAGGCAGCAAACGAACCTCAAAATTAAGCGACAAGCCTTCACGCAAAGAAGATTCGGCCTCTTCGATATTCCCTTGGTCGAGTTTGGCTTCGACTTCAGTTGTTTTCATGCGAATGCCATTGGCCGAAACTTCTCTAACAGAAAACTCTCCTCCATCATATTCATCGGTCTCCGCCATATCTGCTACCTTCACCTATCCTTCCTCATAAACTTATTTTCAACGCTTCAATCAATCACTGGAAGCCTCGTTGAGTTGTTGATCAAAGCAATTAAATAAATAATTATATTTCTTCACTAAATCTCACCGTCGCAATCAGCCGTTGAATGCAGGTTCAAACGCCACGGCAGGGACGATGACGAGAGTACTGTAGATCTGAAAATGTATGTCTTAGAAGCATTTATTAATGGCGTTTAACATTTGAAGTTGAAAAGAAGAGAAGATACAAAGAATTTTTTTTTTAATAAAATATTTTTAGTTTTTATTGTTTTAATTTTTGTAAATTTAATGTTTTATTGATGGCCGAACGAAATGCAACCACCCATAGTTTGTCAGAAAGACAATTTGGTACCCCAAATGTTTGAAAATGACAATTACCCACTTTCTGTCCAAATTTGTTAGTAAAATCGTTTAACTATGGACAATATAATAATTTTATATCCAACCAAAAAAAAAAACTTTAATATTCATCATTAATTTTAAATTAATTCATAAACTCCTAATTTTTTTTTTTTATCCTATTTCTTTATTTCCTTTTTCTCTTCTCTCTCTTATCCTTCTTCTTCATCTCTCCCTTCACTTTCTTTCCTTTCTTCTCCGTCTTTTCCTCCTCCCCTTCTCTTTTTTCCTTTTCTTCTCCCTCTTTTCCCAAATTCATCCAGATTCGCCAGAAAAAATCACCTCCCATAAATATAAACACAAGTGAAAGTGTGGTTATGTTAAGCAGATGAACTGGTTTCTTGATTCTACTTAGCACATCTTGTAGCGCGTATGATGCTGCTGGCAAACCACTCGGATAAGTTGTTCCCAATATTGGTTGCTTCTCCATTGAGCAGCTTTTTACTCCTGGTTCTTTCCAGTTCTTGCCACTGATCATCAAGCAGACATCATGAAGTCAATAAAACATCTTAATTGCTTCAAAAATTAGAAAAAGAAACACAGTAAGGTGTCTAACCTGTAAATGATTAGGCGAAATTCCTTGAAAAAGACTCTAGTTTTAATGGTATCTACATCTGAATCAACCCATTTGGCCCAAGTAGTCAATGCTTCCCGAAAAGCAACATATGATCCATGTCCTTGAGAATCTTGTTACCAGTTTGAATATAATCCCATCTGGGTTCAATAGGCACAAATTCCACAAACTCGTTAAAATTTTAGGTCACATATTTTTACTAATTAGCTTGAGTTAATAGAGCTCTTACGGTTGTTTAGCTACATTGCGAATCCACCAATGCCAGGAGTTAAAACCAAAATATCAACATTCTCCAGACATTGCCATTTTTTATAGATTCAAGTTTCGAACGACTCGACCAATTTTCTCCACTTCTGTATCCACCGAGTATTCTGAATGAAAAAGCATCACTGAAACACCATAGTCCTGCAAAATTAGGGGTTTAAAATTAATGGAAAAGAGGGTGAAGAAAAGGAAAAGAGAGAAGGGGTAGGTAAAAGACGGAGAAGAAAGGAAAGAAAGAGAAGGGAGGGATGAGAAGAAGGATAAGAGAGAAGAGAAAAAGGAAATAGAGAAATAGGATAAAAAAAAAAATTAGGGTTTATGGATTAATTTAAATTAATGATGAATATTAAAGTTTATTTTTTTGATTAGATTAAAATTACTTACTGTCTTAACTTAAACGGATTTTACTAACAGATTTGGATAGAAAGTGGGTAATTGTCATTTTCAAACCTTTCGGATATCAAATTATCATTACGACAACTATGGGTGGGTGTATTTCGATCGGCCTTTATTGATTTGGGTTTCACGTAGCATTCGGATCTGTCTGTGGTCCAAGGTGACAACGAAGCTTTATTATTAATTATTATATCAACAAATATAAAATCATTCATAATTATTTACACTTTACAGGCTACAACGTTAAGAAGTCCAACTGTTCATGAAAAAAATAAAACTGAGGGAAAAGAAAAAAGAAAAGAACCAAAATAATAAAGGTGCTTTTCTTTCATATGGTTTGTTTAAAAGGGTGTATGTATATCTCCCAACACTTGATTTCTACAGCTAAATTTTCGGATTTAAATTGGTTTTACTTATTATAAAGGGGATAATGTACATATGAATTAATAATGAATAATGATAAACTTTATAAATTCATTTATTGGATAGTTTAGTCCCACCAAGGTTTGCCATAACGAATTTTTCACCCAAAAGTTTCAAAATACTATTTTTCCACCCAAAGTTTATATTTTGTTTACTAACCAGAATAACTTTCTGATTCAACAGCCAACAGAGAGCAAAATCAGTCCAGACTATTAGGGCTTTTGAAGAGAGGATGTCGATGAGTCTTTTGGTGACAGATTGAATTTTGGTGATCAAGATTATCCAGAACTGACTTGAAGAAGTGGTTACGCGTTTCACAAATCGCTCAATTGCTGATGATTGACAGGGTCGACAAGAAAGATTTGAAGAGTTTTAGTGAGTAATGATCGAGGAAGAGATAGTGATGATTGGGGTTACACAAATGTAAGAATCGCCCATATTGATCGGAATATAAACTTTAGATGAGAAAGTAGTATTTGAAACTTTTGATTGAAAAATCACCAAGGCAAGCCTTGGGTGGGCTCTTAAACTTATGTATAAAATTATTAAAATGAAAAGTTCCCGAGGAAGATTAATGAAATATTCTTCCTAATTACTAATAGTTACATATCAGCAAAGGCAGACGGGCCAACCGAAGGCCCACCCACACCCAATGAAATGTGCGAGTCATCATTCGTATAATTTGCACTAAAAAGATTTAGTTTTAGCAAGACCCAGCCGAACCTCAACACTTGATCAAATAACCGAAGGCCTTCTCCACTTTCTCCCAGAAAAAAACTGTAACGCCGCGGTCACGCAAGTAACATGTGATGATAAAAGACGAAGAAGATGCCAAATTTTCATCTGTAACGCTTGTTGCTCACACCATTTCTGTGCAACATGCCACTATAAATACCAGTAGAATCTCACACTAAATCATAAACAATCTTCACACAGAAAGATTAATTCAGGAGTTTCGAATTAATTTCAACAAGAGATAAGAATGGTTGGTTCTTGCGGCGGTACTGGTGGTGCTAACCGTGCTTCTCTTGAAGGTGGAGCCTGGCCGGCCAAGTTGCGGACAAGTTGACTCAGCTCTCGCTCACTGCTTGAGTTTCTCACCGCGGACCAGGCCCCTCACCGGTCTGCTGCGACGGTGTCAGGAATCTGAAAGCAATGACTCCAACCACCGGTGATAGACGAGCAGCCTGTGATGTATGAAAGAGGCTGCCGGTCGCTATGCCAGCCTCAAGCCGGACAAGGCCAGCCAACTTCCACAAGCTTGTGGCGTTCAGATCGGCGTTCCCATCACCAAGGACGTCGATTGTAGCACTGAGCTTCTGTGCATTTGCATTCTGCATAATTCTAACATTCTACAATATAACATAATATTCTCTTACATATTTACCGTCATTTTAGCTTCTTTTTTTTTTTTTTTTTTTTTTTTTTTTTTTTTTTTTTTTTTTTTGGTTTTGTTACTATGCATGTTAATTAAATTTTGGTTTGATTTGTTGGGCAGTGTTCCTTAGAAGTTAGAACCAGATGAAGACGTTCGTGACAGCTCTATATTATGGCGCTCTCATGGGAGAACCACGGAATATATTCTGTATTGAGCTACTTGTAATGCATAAATTACATTTATGTTAAATAAAACTAGAGCTACCGAAACTTTCTCCAGAAATGATAAAACTGAAAATGATGGATGATAATTATATACAGTAAGACATATACTGATAATTATACAACTTAATTCCGAAGATGGTATGCTCAAAAGACGAGGGACAATTAGGTGAACACAAAGGAAAGAAGCAAAATGAGGGAATATCTATGTTACTTATGGAGGGGTAAGGTTACTCCCAGTTTGTACTATTAGATCAGCCCGAGAAGTGTTGGCACTGTTTAAAAAATGGGAGTAACCTTATCCAGTGAAATAATTCATAACTTTAAACCATCTCAAATAAGAAAATATAGTAATTGGGAGAAAAAGTTTATTTCCAACAAAATGAGCATCAGATGGGTAATTCTAATACTTCTGGAATTAGACAATTCAAATACAATTTTCCATCCAACACTATAGCAAGAGCTGAGTTTACTTGAAATAATAAAAGAAACTTCGGAAATGAGTTGAATAGTACAATAAATTTTTCGATATAACCAAGCAATTAAATAAGTCACTGTATCTTTTTTATCATTACTGATCTGAAGAGTACAACAGCCTTCCCCCACCTAAAAATGTTTCAGGAACACATTGTCTTCTCCAATAATTCTTGTAATTCTCCATTCTTATATGCCTCTGTAGAGGAAATACAATTCCTTAGAAAACAATTGACACATTAATACAATAAGCCAACTAAAATCATATAGCTAGGTATACGCTCCTGATAATGTACAAACATAATCCTGTATAAAGTTTGAGCTCATTAAACAAAACATCAAATGCTCAAAAGCTTGAAGCCAATAACTACAAGGGAAAACGAGGACCTGACACAAGTCTGGATAGAAAACCATTCCAGATAAAATGAACAATAAGCACCTTTAACCTGTCTCAAACTTCCACAAATCTAAGATTCAGGGTCAATACAAATTCATCAGTAATTAACAGAATAAGGTATACTCTCAGGGGCCATAGTATTTAACACGTAATCACAACATCACCATCACATGAAGTCTCTACAAATGGTGTCATAACATTCTTGAACAAAAAGAACTCATCTGTCAATGTTGGTTAACTTTCTTAAAAGCAGTATAATTTCTTTGTTTCTTGAATTAGAAATCAAATCTCAAATGATTTTGCTGCAAAAATATTCCATGTTAATTCTGCATAACTTAATAGCTGACAAGAAGTCATTTATCCTAGCTTCTATCCAACCTCAAAAGTTTGGCACTAATGCCTTGTGCATATAAGAAAAAAAAATATATTGTTAATTCTATTCGTTCAGATCTCATGTATTTTCAATTCACAACAATTTAGGCATTATAAGATGTCAATATCTTAGTCATCAAATTTGATGAAAAACCTTGAAAGAAAAAAGAAAAAAAACCAAGAAGATGACAGAAATAGAAAAAGTTAGTAAATGAAGTTACAAGATCTCCCAGTCAAAAGACCAAGTAATATGCCTATGATAATGAATAATCTTATAACTCTAGCTCTTTATTGCAAGTATATTCCTTTTAATCTCAACCTTCAAACAAACTAAAATCACGAGACAAAATATCTTACATTCTACTGCATCATAGCAATGAAGGTGAAGGAAAGAAAGGAGACAACTACCTTGAAAACAAATTTCCAAGCAAATTAAGGTCAGACCCATGTCGAGTCCCCTATTCTATCTCATGGTTCTCTATTTAAACAAGTGACATTACTATCCAGTACACTCTGGAAAGTTAACACAAAATTCCAAAGAGGTTTTAGCCATTAAAATACATCTTTAAGCATATTCTGTCATATTCTCTACACATTCCATGTGAACCAATGAAGACTAAACATCAAAAGAAATTACAAAGCTATTCATGGAGTTGTGTATCATCAAAACAAAATTCTACTTATCATTTTGGAACTCTTGTGTTCTTGGAGTTCCATATCAAAAGGCTCTGTTGTACTTTACTAAAAATTATTTGTCATATCAGAAAGCACTAGAAGCATTCCATGATCATCTGGATAAGTCACTATCCAATCTCATGCCTTCAGTAACAATGTTTCATAGTCATTCACTAGATAGCATATAAAACCATAAAGATTATATGCAACTTATCAATATGGTGATAGAATTGATTTTACAATAACAAAATTCCTCAATGTAACTTACCAACAGTAATGTCACAGCCACCATAAAATTCTCCTTCAATGTAAAGTTGAGGAAAGGTTGGCCAGCTAGAATACTCCTTCAACCCTTGGCGTAACATCTCATTTTCTAGTATGTTTATGGTTTCAAATGGAACATTCAAGGATTTCAATATCTGTACCACAGTGTGTGAGAAACCACATTGGGGAAAGTCCTTAGTTCCCTTCATAAACAGAACCACTTTATGTGAAGTAACAACTTTGTCCAATGTAGACTTGAGCTCAGGAGTCAATGCTGCAAGCATAACACCATGAGCATCAAACAAACAGATAATGAAGTCAATTTGCATAAATCCTCTTTCAAAGTTGAGAACTGAAACCAAGTAATAGAGATGTCGTGCACATTTTTTGCACATGGGGTGCTAATGTTGTGTTGTTATGAAAATAAAAGACTACATTTTTTGATACATGTCATGTTAAATCAATAATTTTCTATCATGTCAAGCAATTCTACTCATTTGACATCTAAACCGAACCAGAAGATAATGAGGTCATGATGGGGTTAGGAGGATCCACACAGAGCTGGAAATAGTAGTGACGGCGATGATGATAAACCTAATCCATGACGCCACTCCATTATTGCTGAAATTCAAAATGCTCTGATGTACATTGTGGCGTGGCTATTATCGCTTACATACTATTTTTGTATGCGGCTAGAGCTATGGGTTTCCTTCCGGGACCGGTAATCCCCATTTAGCTTATCTTTAAACTAAATAAGTGGATGACTAGTTGTTAAACTTGTTGATTACTAGTTGTTAATATTAGAAATCATCAACATGTTTCAAGTTTCATTGTTATTTTTTGTTGGGTGATACTTTGGTCTTCATTTTTTTTTATACAGGAAGTTATTCTAATTTCATCAAAGAACGATTATTGAAGAAAAACTTACCGAATTATACTAATCCCGGGAGAGTTTCTTTGAATCTTCAATTTCAATCAAATCAAAATATTTACTGTTTGATTTTCATTCTTATTTCTTATACAAATTCTATCAAAAAAATTGGAGTAGCAAGTCATATCTTTCTCTCCATTCAAATGTATACAATTTTTCAGCTACATAATTTTTCAATTGGAGTACGCAAATTATACTAATCATTACTAAAATCTTGAAAAATACTCCCAGTCCCAACTATGCAATACTAAGGTTTCCAATACAATAGGACAATTTAAGCTCGAGCTTAAAGAAAAAAACAGAAGTGAAAGTTTACCGGAGGCGAAGCAGCGAAAGGAAGCGGTCCTGTTAGATTTGGGCCCCAATAAGGGGAGATTACTGGAACCACTCGTCAAGTTGCGCGGAGAGCAAGAGAAGGACCGAGACGAGTAATTTATAAATGAAGGAGGGGAGCATGAGGCTTTGCTAAAGAGAGATTTGCAGGGAAAGAGGCACGGTGATGAACGAGGTATTGAAGTTATCGGCGATTGGAAAGCCATGACACTATCTCGCAACACCACTCTCTAGGCTTTTCCTTGGACTTCTTTGTGTTCCTGACTTCCTGTTACCCTGACCAGCGAAGTCTCAAACCAACGTGTCATCAAAATTAGTTAGGAAATAATCATAAAACGTTAAAAAAAATGTAGAAATATCAGGTCTTTGGCTCTTTGCCGTCCGCGGCCCAGATAGAGTTATCATAGCCATTTTTGTATAAATAAATAACATTTTTATTAATTTTTAAATATTCAAATAAAATTTTTATTCAAATTTAATAAATATACTTTTTATTTAAAAAAAAAAACCTTAATAGAAAAAATAATTAATAAATAAAATATATAAAAACTTAGGCTTCGTTTGGCTCAAAACTTTGGGTTTTTAGAAAAAGTTTTTTAAAAAAAGTTAAAAAAAAATTGAATTCGGCGGGTATTACGATGTAAGATTTACAAATTAATAAAATACCCTCTATGTTTGTTTTTTTACAAAACACCCCCTATAAAAAACATTAAAAGTTAACAAAAACACCTCTAACCCACTCTCAAATACGGACAGCCGACCACCACCGCCGAAGGGTGGTCGGAGTCGCTGTAACAAAAACATTAAAAATATTTAGGGGTATTTAATTAAATTAACAAATTTAAGAGGTTTAAAAAAAGTTGAATAATATTATGAGTTTTTGGGTATTTTACTGTTTAACTTTTTTGGGAATACTAAAAATAGTATTCCCAAAATCCAACCAAACAAAGTCTTATAAATTATTAATTAAAATTAGAATGGAGAGTGAAATTTGACTCTCACGATATAAAAAGGTAAATTTACTCTTTAATTTATATTTAAAAGAGAAATAGTATATTGAATTCTTATTTTTATAGATAAATTCTTTATAATAAAGATATTAGATCATATAAAGAGTTATACGAGAATGCTACATCAGCGTTTCGCACAATTACAAATTCTCTTAATAAGAATTTTTTTTTCAACTCCTTCGGCTTCGGTTTTTATGTCATTAATATTTGTTTATTAATAATTTACAATACACATCCCAAGTTTTTTTTTTCTTTTTTCCAAATTTCTCTTCTCACGTACAATATAATTAACATAAAAAATAAGTTAATTTTTAACTCTTCTTTTACATCTATTCAACTGCAATTTGAAACATTTTAAATCAATATTTAAGTTAAAGAATTTAGTTAAATAACTATAAATATTAGACAAATGGCATGAAAATGAAATAAATAACATAATGTAGTATAGATAATAAAGCCCTGATAATACTAGTTTCACAAACATCTCTCACTAACCCATGTGGCAACTCGCAATTAGCTTAGTCAAGCAGGACCCATACGAGCTGACTAATTACAAGATAACACGTCACGTTTGTGAAAGAAAATTAATGAAAAATGTTTGTCGGTGTAGTATTACTTTTTAAAAGAATCTCATTTTTATATAAAAATGAAAATGCTTTCAAATGACACATCATTTATCTTTATTACATTTAACTTTATGTTTTACTTCATTAATCATGGTATATCACATCACTTTATATACCTAACTTTGTACACAAACTTTACAAGAGTAGTATTATTAAAGAGTACTACTATACTTATAAATAAATCTTACAAAAATCTTCATGCAAAGTAATGTGACAAAAAATGATTAGAAAAATAAATATAATAAGTTTGACTTTTTATTTCGTACTTTTATTTATTTTTATGATATCATTTTGTATAATTTTTTTTGTAATTATAATATTATTGTTATTCAAAAGTAAAACATGTTGATTGGTCAACTTATCTCATAGATTATATTACATATTGCAACTAATAAATCATATAGTGTTAGGATAAAAATTGACTCATAACCAATCTTACAAATTTTATCTTATAACCCCGATGAGGCAGCTTGTAATTGGGTAGACGAGACCCACAATTGGACAAGCGAAACTCATTGCGAGCTGTCTTGTCGAAGTTGTGAGAGAAAGTATGCGAGATTGAATTGTAAGTGTAGTATTGTCTGTGTGAGGTATTATTTAAGTGATAAATGCTAATTAGTCAATCTTATAAATGATATGACTCTAATATAAGTGATGCAATTATAAGGGAGTGTTTGTCTAAGCTTATGAGTTAATCAAACCAACTTATAAGCTCTAAAATCAAGTTGACATGCTTGTTTATAATTTTTTTGGGGTTATAAGCTAAAAGAAAAAAAAAATTGAGGGGAACCTACTTTTTTTTTTTTAAGCTTAAAAACTACTTTGACAGAATATATTACCATATTACCCTTATTTAATTCATTATATTTGTTCATTAATTTATTTTATATAAAGAATCTAAAAATTATTAATATAATTTTTTAATAAAATATATGTCTATAAGTATTTGTTTATTTAATTATAAAATTATATTATATTGTAATATGATTGAAATATATTTTGATAATATTATAGTAAAAAATTGAGTTAATATAATTTATTATTTAATAAAATAATGTAGTATCATTTTTAGTCATTTTAATAACAAAATCTACTTATAAATCATGTTTCACTAAACGCGCTAACTACTTATTAGTCACTTATAAATATTTTAACCAAACACGTAACTGCTTAAATTTCAAATGTTTATAAGTTCAAATTATCTTATAAACACTAGCTAATTTTTCTAAGCTTGACCAAACAAGCTCAAATCAGATGTCATCATCGAAAGAATAAACAATTCCTTCGTTTAAGAATTGATTTAAGAATAGGATTGCAAATTTGTTAGAACTTATTTTAACACCTATATCATAATGAGTTTAGCTATTGGAACACAAAAATTGGACATAAATTCATAGTTATTGATTCAATATAATCCAACGGATAGGGATGAAAAATTAGAGCTAGTTAATTTTTTATGCTAGCTAAGCAATTTATAAGGCATTGGATTTTTTATTTTATTTTTTAATCATTGAAGGTGTTTGAATCAACTTATGTGTATCTCAACTAATTATCTGGGGCTTAGAATTGCTAATCTGATAATAATTCTAGTGACCACCCTTATTAATGCCTGAGAGGACTTGAATTCAAGAGCTCATAGAACTTTTGTTTGCTCTTTTACCATCTGGCCACCTAATGGTAATTACCATTAGATTATCAAGAATCAATGATCATGATTTACAAATCTATATAAAAATTTTGTGTTACAATAGTTTGATGCTATTACAACGAGTAATTTTTTTTTTTTTTTTTATGTGAAGTTAACCATTTAGCATTAATGCAAAACTTAATAGCTCACATAACATAACATAACTGCATTTTAAACTTTATAATATATATAATTGATGTGTATTTACTACAACATGTATAAATAGCAAGTGCACTAATCGCACAAAGTAATAAAGTGATGAGTGAGTATCGTTCCCACGAGGATGTGTTACTAAGTACCGATTTCTCTAGTTTAAGTCCTAATTGAAGCAACAATAAATTGGATTGATGGAAAATTAACAAACTAAATACAAATTAACAAAATATAAATGAATGATAATGAAATTAAAGCAAAACCCAATAACTTACTAATTAAACAATGCTAAAAAATGTTAGGGTGTTGATTTCACCTAGATACGTTAACCCAATTCATAGAATCATTACCCAAGTTCTAATTCTTGATTGAAATCGAATTCCCTAAATTGTAAAACATATCTTCTCAGGCTACATTCCCTACTTATCCTTATTAAGCTTCCACACCCAACAAAATAAAGATTAATAGTTCAAAGTCTTTTAAGTTTTATGGAATTCATCTAGATTTCATAGATCACTAAACCTATCTCTAGCGTTTGCTTATCTATAGTATTTTCCCAAGAGGCACAATCACAATCACTTCTTAGTCTCATTGTGAACAACACACATTGAATGGTGATCAAACATCCAAAAGTCATTAAGCAGAGATAAACACTCAATCATGAAATTAAAACTCAAAGTAAATCAATTCATATAAATTTGAATCATTGTATCAAGGTTACATCAAACCCTAGGTAAACAACTCAGTTCATAGTCAAAAACGAAATAAAGTAACTAAACAAACTGAATCAAGATTCATCATTGAAAAACAAGCAAAAGATGGAGAAATCTTCTCTAATTTGAAGCCCAAATCTTCAATACTCTTCTCCTTCCAAGAGCTGCCTTCCAAATGACGAACCAAGTTGCTTTTCTCTTCCTTTTTCGCTCTAATTTATACCTCTCTCACTTAAGGATGAAGCCCTAGTAAGCCAAAACGCATCGTTTATTTTTACATCTGATGCAGGTTTCGCCACGGCGAAGCTTTTTCCTTGCCACGGTGGAGAATTTCGGGCCAAATTTGAGCATGATGAGTCTGAATCTGGAAAGTGTCAACAATGAATTGTAGCCCTTTCAATTTTATTTCTGGTCGTTCAAAAATCAGCACAATCCAAGGTCTAAAGCTCAAGTTATGATAGACATATTGAAGCATGTCCAAAGACCTTTTTCTTCAATTCCCACCGTACTTTTCACGACTTCAAGCCAAGTTTTCACCCTTGTTCAGTCAGAATTAGGAAAAACCCAAAACATGAAAGTTGTAGATCTTCTTCTTACTTTCCAAAGCTTCTAAATTCAGGTCATACCGAATTTCCAGCTCAAGTTACATAATTTACCTCAAAACTGTCATTATGCTCAAAACCATCGTTTAGGCATGCAAAGACAAATTAATAGATTAGGTAGCAATTATGGCCCAAATTGTATGAAAATATCCTAAATCCTATCAAAATTTAATGCAAAATCATAGTGCAAAATATGTTATCAAATACCCCCAAACTTAAGATTTGCTCGCCCCCGGCATCAGGTACAAACTCAAAAAAAGAAAGCAACAAAACACCAAAAACACAAAACAATACAACTGAAATGAACAAACAAAAATTAGACTCAAACTCAACAACAGAATTGCCTAGAATTATACAAGTATCTAAGTTTGTTGAAAAATTATTACTAGAAAATGTTCAACACTCCAAGAAGTTATAAGTTGCATCGATTATCTTTCTCTATTGATCCCCCGATAGTGATCCTCACTTCAGTCCACATTCTGACTTCTCGAATTATTTTATGTAGAATGTAAAGTTTATCAAATAGTGACAGACTCCATAAGCCTAATTATTGAACTACTCTCCACTAATAAGATTAGACATCGCTAGAATCAAAAGGTCTTTGTAAGCTTGTAACGTTAGACTCGTATGGGCTCCAAGGGAAAGGAAAGGATAACAAATAAAGAACTTGGTTTCCTTAAAGCAAACACTAAGACTTATTCAACTCCCTTCCTTTCTCAACCATCACTCAAAATGTCAATCATTTAACAACCTTCAACCATGAACAATTCTTACTGTTGCTATTGATGCAATTCTCAAACTAATTTTTTTTTTTTTTTTAAAACACAATTGGGTTATTACCTCTCTTATTCTTCTTGCCCTTCTCACAACCCCCAACTATTCTTTTAGTTCATTCACACAACTCTTTTCTTTGTGTTTGCATTAGGTCCAATTCTCCTAAAGGGTAGATAAGTGTTTAGGGTAGTTGGATTGGAAAATTTTCGGTTTGCAAAAGATAAAAAAAGCAATGATACTCATAAGGCTCAAATGAGTGACTAGGGAAAGATTCATTCATGGTCGGTGGGAAAGGCTCAAATTTCCAAAAAATGCCTAACATTTCCTTAACAATGTCTAATCCTAGAATTTCGCCTCAAACACCTCTTTACTAGGTTCTAGAGTCTACCACATTATCAAACTTTACCTGACCACATAAAATGAATCTAAGCATGCCGAAATAAATGAAAATGGTGGCTGAACCACTCAACAAACCTCAATCAAAATTCAGTCAATAAACATAAACTTGAAGCAATGCTTAACATTTTCCAAAAATATATCCCAACAATTCTAGTTTCATCATAGACTTTGCAATTCATCTAGGCAACAACAACACAACACACACAAGACATACTAAACAATAACAATCAAAGAACTTAAAACAAAAAGAACACAATTTCGAGCTAAAAACACAAAACAACTAAACCAAAAATTTTGAACATTTTCCTACCCCAAACTTAAATGACATTGTCCTCAATGTCACATCATGCACATCCAAGGAATAGAAAAACAAAAGTAAAGTTACGAGATACTGCCCTGATTAATCCATAAAGGTTGATTTTGTGCAAAATCCTGACATCCATTCCTTGCTTCCACATCATCATCATCTATCAAACAATTGAAAGTCTATGGTGCCAAATGTGTTGATACCCTCACCGTTAATATGAAAGAATTACATCCTGATCTCAACCTTATTGAATTAACCTAAAATCTAAACAAAAACAAATAAAGAGCTAAATCAGGAAATCACATCAATTCCTACTTACAAACACTAAAGAAATAAAAGCAAAACTAAAAAGAAAAGTGCTTCAAGCTTCAATCTTCTTCTACTTCTTCCTCTTCACACACTCCCAAATTTGCTAAAGCACTTCAACACAACAACCCAACTTCCTCAACACCAAATTAATCAAAATCAACAATTTCTATACTCCACAATCACCTCAATCCTCAAGTTCTCAACCAACATCCACAATTAACAAATTCAAGCAATTTTTCAACAAAAACAAATCCACAATTGAAAGTGAACAAATAATTGCATAAAAACTCTTAACCTGACCACCCAGCTTCCCAACCTTCAATTGCTCCAATTTCATTAAAAATCACAAAGGAAGCTCCAATTTTTCAAAACCTAGGGGTTGCTAAAAATTTCTTCAAAATGGGTTAAATTAGGGCAATTGAAAGGTACATGATTGTTTAAAGAGGTAAGGGAGTGGAATAGTGGGAAGAAAATTCAATGAAAACTCTCTGGATTGAAGGTGGAAGTGTTTGGCTCTTGGATGTGTTTTGAAGTTTTTCGTGAAAAATGAAAAATGATTGGAGTATATATGGTAAACATACTTCACAGCGGCGAAGTTCTTCATTTAATTGCAAACCCATTCGATGCCATGGCGAAGCAAATTTTCTCACCACGGCGAAAAATTGCAATGTAAACGTCACCGCGGCGAAATTTCCTTAGCATAACTCCACGATACCATTTATGCCACAGCAAAGCAAATTGTTTGGCTGCGGCGAAAAATTCCAAAGAGCACATCGCCTCGGCGAAGAACAAACTTCACCGCGGCGAAGTCTAAAACTTTTCGAATTCCTTTTCTTGCAAAATGTACATCGCCGCGGCGAAGAGAAAGCTTCGCTGCGGCGAAAATTGGAAGTTTCCCGCTTCTCGCCTTAATTCGATAATTTACCTGAAACACCAAAAAGCACAAAATCAAAATCATTCTACATCATCAATAAACTAAACAAATTCAACACAACAAACAAATGAAAACACTTGGGTTGCCTCCCAAAAAGCGCTTGTTTATAGTCAGAAGCTCGACTTTCCCATGGTCCTTCGTCAATCCGGATCCTTGTGGGGTGCTTCACTTCCCATTGCCACCTCTTGGTATTTCCTTTGGAATTCCGGACATTCTCATAAGCATCTTTTCGGAACTGCAAATTCATATTTGCGTACTTGAGATGAGATGGTGATTGGTTGAGTCCAATGTTTGGAGTCTCTTCCAATACCAATTTTGACTTGTGCGCATTTACACCAAATTCCTCAAATTGTTCCTTGTGAGGTGAGTTGCTTGGTTGAAATTCCCCTAAGTATCTTGCACACCTTTTTGCTCTGAGCTTTTCCTCTTCATCAGTCTTGTCTTCATGTTCTTCCAACTTTTCTTCATTGTGAGGTTGCTCCAACACTATACCTCTTCTCAATGTTATGACATTTAATTGTTCTTTAGGATTTGTGACAGTTGTGCTTGGCAAAGAACCTTGAGATCTCTCTATCAATTGTTCAACCAATTGCGCTACTTGAACCTCCAAATTTTGAATGGACACTCCTTGATTTCTGAAGTTTGAGCGTGTCTCATTCATAAATCTTGTGGTTTCTTGCATGAATTTCCCGAATATATCCTCCAATTTCGACATTCTTTGCTCACATGGTTGATGATTCACCACTGGTTGATGGTTTGGCACTGTCCTTTGATTTGATTGACTGCTTTGATTGCTCAAAGACAAATTTGGGTAATTCCCCCAACCAAGATTGTAAGCATTGGAGAATAGGTCATTTTGCAGCCTTTGTGAACAAACCGTGTAATTCACTTGCTCGGTTGTTGAGAAGAGTAACTGGTCTCCATCTTGGCATTCTACACTCAAATGGTTTCCTACACAAAATTCACAAGTTATAAAAGGTGAGTGAATAGAATTTACACTCATACCTCCCAATTGGCTTTGAAGTGATGCAATTTGTGCAAATAATGTGTCGAACGCGTCGACTTCATGTAGACCCATTGTTCTCTTCGGCATTGCTCTCTCATTAGGTCTTTGGTAGTTATTGTTGGCCATCACCTCAAGCAATTCATAAGCCTCTTCTGGGGTCTTGTTAATTAAGGATCAACCTGCTGCCAAATCTACCATAATTTGAATATTTGGTAGCAACCCATTGTAAAATGTTTGGACTTGTCTCCAAAACAGTAGACCATTATGTGGACATTTCCTTAACAACTCTGTGTACCTCTCCCAAGCTTCATATAGTGATTCATCGTTGCCTTGCACGAAAGAGGTAATGTCATTTCTCATACTTAAGACTATACAATATTTACAATTAACTAAAAAAAAATGAAATAAAAGCTTCAATTTAGCACTACACTAGATACTATCAATATTAATAATCAACTATCCCCGGCAACGGTACCAAAAACTTGATGCGTATTTACTACAACATGCATAAATAGCAAGTGCACTAGTCGCACAAAGTAATAAAGTGATGAGTGAGTATCGTTCCCACGAGGATAGTGTTACTAAGTACCGATTTCTCTAGTTTAAGTNTCTAAGGTTGTTGAAAAATTATTACTAGAAAATGTTCAACACTCCAAGAAGTTATAAGTTGCATCGATTATCTTTCTCTATTGATCCCCCGAGTAGGTGATCCTCACTTCAGTCCACATTCTGACTTCTCGAATTATTTTATGTAGAAATGTAAAGTTTATCAAATAGTGACAGACTCCATAAGCCTAATTATTGAACTACTCTCCACTAATAAGAATTAGACATCGCTAAGAATCAAAAGGTCTTTGTAAGCTTGTAACGTTAGACTCGGGTAGTGGGCTCCAAGGGAAAGGAAAGGATAAACAAATAAGAGAACTTGGTTTCCTTAAAGCAAACACTAAGACTTAATTCAACTCCCACTTCCTTTCTCAACCATCACTCAAAATGTCAATCATTTAACAACCTTCAACCATGAACAATTCTTACTGTTGCTATTGTAATGCAATTCTCAAACTAATTTTTTTTTTTTTTTTAAAACACAATTGAGGTTGATTACCTCTCTTATTCTTCTTGCCCTTCTCACAACCCCCAAACTATTCTTTTAGTTCATTCACACAACTCTTTTCTTTGTGTTTGCATTAGGTCCAAAATTCTCCTAAAGGGTATGATAAAGTGTTTAGGGTAGTTGGATTGGAAAATTTTCGGTTTGCAAGAAGATAAAAAAAGCAATGATAATCTCATAAGGCTCAAATGAGTGACTAGGGAAAGATTCATTCATGGGTCGGCTGGAAAGGCTCAAATGTTCCGAAAAATGCCTAAATCATTTCCTTAACAATGTCTAATCCTAGAATTTCGCCTCAAACACCTCTTTACTAGGTTCTAGAGTCTACCAACATTATCAAACTTTACCTGACCACATAAAATGAATCTAAGCATGCCGAAATAAATGAAAATGGTGGCTGAACCACTCAACAAACCTCAATCAAAATTCAGTCAATAAACATAAACTTGAAGCAATACTTAACATTTTCCAAAAATAATATCCCAACAATTCTAGTTTCATCATAGACTTATGCAATTCATCTAGGCAACAACAACACAACACACACAAGACATACTAAACAAATAACAATCAAAGAACTTAAAACANGTTTAAGTCCTAATTGAAGCAACAATAAATTGGATTGATGGAAAATTAACAAACTAAATACAAATTAACAAAATATAAATGAATGATAATGAAATTAAAGCAAAACCCAACAACTTAACTAATTAAACAATGCTAAAAAATGCTAGGGTGTTGATTTCACCTAGATACACTAACCCAATTCATAGAATCTATTACCCAAGTTCTAATTCCTTGATTAAAAATCGAATTCCCTAAGTTGTAAAACATACCTTATCAGGCTATATTTCCCTACTTATCCCTATTAAGCTTCTGCACCCAACAAAATAAAGATTAATAGTTCAAAGTCTTTTAATAGTTTAAAGTCTTTTAAGCTTTATGGAATTCTATCTAGATTTCATAGATCGTTAAACCTATCTTTAGCGTTTGTTTAATCTACGGTATTTATCCCAAGAGGCACAATCACAAATCACTTCTCAGTCTCATTGTGAACAACACACATTTGAATGGTGATCAAGCATCCAAAAGTCATTAGGCAAAGAGATAAACACTCAATCATGAAATTAAAACTCAAAGTAAATCAATTCATATAAATTTGAATCATTGTATCAAGGTTACATCAAACCCTAGGTAAACAACTCAGTTCATAGTCAAAAACGAAATAAAGTAACTAAAACAAACTGAATCCAAGATTCATCATTAAAAAACAAGCAAAAGATGGAGAAATCTTCTCTAATTTGAAGCCCAAATCTTCAATACTCTTCTCCTTCCAAGAGCTGCCTTCCAAATGACGAACCAAGCTGCTTTTCTCTTCCTTTTCGCTCTAATTTATACCTCTCTCACTTAAGGATGAAGCCCTAGGAAGCCAAAACGCGTCGTTTTATTTTTATATCTGATGCAGGTTTCGCCGCGGTGAAGCTTTTTCCTTGCCGCGACGAGGACTTTTGGGCCAAATTTGAGCATGATAGAGCCTGAATCTGGAAACAGGTGTTAAGCATATGAATTGTAGCCATTTCAATTATCTTTCTGGTAGTTTAAGAATCAGCACAATTCGAGGTCTAAAGCTCAAGTTATGGCAAAAATATTGAAGCACGTCCAAAGACGTTTTTCTTCAGTTGCCAGAGTACTTTTCACGACTTCAAGCCAAGGTTTCACCCTTGTCCAGTCAGAATTAGGAAAAAACCAAAACATGAAAGTTGTAGATCTTCTTCTTAGCTTTCCAAAGCTTCTAAATTCAGGTCATTCCGAATTTCTAAACTCAAGTTACACAATTTATGCTCAAAACTGTCATTTATGCTCAAAATCATCGTTTAGGCTTGCAAAGACAATTTAATAGAATTAGGTAGCAATTATGGCCCAAAATTGTATGAAAAGTATCCTAAATCCTATCAAAATTCAATGCAAAATCATAGTTCAAAATATGATTATCAATAATATATAGGGATATATTTCAATAAAATATATGGAAGAAAGCCTCGTTTGAGAGTGATGGATTTGCTTAGTCATGGTTAGATGAGGAGGGAGTTTATTAAAAGGCCATTTCAAGTTAAAATTTAATTAAAAGGCTATATAGTTTGTAAATGTTAACTAAATAGCCTTATTTTTTATTAAGCTTAATTAAACATGATTAGGGGTTAATTAGGATTAATGAATAATTGTGTAATCTTTTAAAAATTATAATATGTCCCCAAAGAGTTGAAATGGTTGCAAACAAACCCAAACACCTTCTTCTTCTTCCTCCCGCCACATTAACGCATTCCTCCGCCATTAACATCTTCTCCAACACAGATCCTCCTCCTCCTCCTCTTCCTCCTCCTCCTGACATTTCGTCTAGGTATGTGTATCTCCCCTTTCGATTTACAAAGATTTAATGATGGATTGAGTTTGGGTTATGATTTTGATTTAGTTGTTTAGGTTGTTGGGTTGTGTTTGATGTAATGGAAGTTGAAAGGAGTGAAATTTGCTGAAAGTTTTCTTGCATTGTGGGTAGCTGCGGGTGGTAGCACCGATTGTAGGTGGAGATGACTGCAAATATGTTCTGGATATGATGGATCGCTTAAGCGATCTGATACGTCTGGTAATGCAGCAGATAGATCACTTAAGCGATCTGATATGTCTGGTAATGCGGCAGATAGTCATTTAAGTGATCAGGTATGTGGTATAAGATCGCTTAAGCGATCTGCTAAAAGTCTGGTGTATAGCAGCAGATCAGTAAATGACATAAGATCGCTTAACTGATCATGGTTATTTATACTTGATCGCTTAAGAGATATATTATATCGCTTAAGCGATACACCGATCTGTCAAGCGACTGTGCATATGCTTTTTAAAATATTTCAACCCTTAGTACAGTAGTTAAGAATATTTTTTTTCTTGCATTATAGGTAGTTGGCTATTATTAGACATGAGACAAGTTGTTTTGAGTGTTGAATATTTTGGTGAGTGGGTGGAGGAAGAAAGTAGCTGGAAGTGGATTGGGAAGAGCAAAGAAGTTATACCAATTGCTGTGAGTACATAGGTTAGTTTTGATGAGTTGATTGATGAAATAATTAGAAGAGGTGATTTGAGTTGCTCACGTATATATAGTTGTGAAGTATATTTTAAGCAGAGTTCTTGAACATTATAAGGTACCTCCTGCTATATTAAAGTCGGATGAAAGTGTGAAGTTATAGATGATTGATGTGGCCGATAATAGTTCGAGGCCGATTTTAAGGTTTCTTTTGTAGAAAAACCATTGGAAGTTGGTTCAAAGGAAGGGGATAACAAGGAAGTAGGCAGAGATTTGCCTGGTTTTAATTTGAACTATGAGGGCATTGATTTGTTAGTTGAAAAATCAAGAGTAGACGGTGAATTGGGTGGTGAGGAGGACACTGTAGAAGAGATTGGTCATGGGGGGCAGAATGAAAATATTGAGGAGGAGGACCCCGTACATGGTCCCGTAGATGTAAAGATTCTTTTAAATACAGATTATGCAGAAGGTGTAGTTTGTGAGGAAGAGAACATTATGGTCGTTTATGCAGGTTCAAAGGGGGCAATTGTAGGTAGTAGTGAATCAGCTCATGTTTTTACGGATGGATCGGAGTTGCGCATAGGATATTTATTTGACAACAAAGAGGAAGTGGTGAGGAAGCTAAAACTTGTTGTCATGAGAAGTAATTTTGAGTTCATCATCAAAAAGTCAAATTCATTGGCTGTGACGGTTACATGTCGTGATCAAAAGTGCAAGTGGCAGGTTTATTGTAGAAGGTTGGTGGAGTTGGAAAAAGTTATTCTTAGCACATATACCCGTGAGCACACATGTGGTTTGAGACATATTTCAGGTGAGCATCGACAAGCCTCCACTGATGTTATTGGATAATTTGTCAAAAGTCGGTTCGTTGAAGGGAAAGGTCAATCTCTTAAAGACATTCAGAGACTTGTGCAGATAGAGTTGGGATGTGCTGTTAGTTACTAGAAATGCTGAAAAGGGAGACAACATGCACAAGATTTTGTGAGGGGCACGCCGGAGCACGGGTACGCAGTATTAGAAGTGTACCGTTATATGCTTGAGTTGACAAACCAAGGTAGCAAGACAGCTTTGAAGTGGGACAAGAATATGATGTTTAAATATTTTTTTGTTGCTTAGGGTTCTACTATAAGGGGTTTTGTAAACATGAGAAAGGTGTTGACTGTTGATGGTTACTTTCTGATGGGAAAGTATGGAGGTATATTGTTGGTGGCCACTACACAGGACAGCGAAAATCACACATATCCTGTTGCATGGTGTATGGTTGACTCTGAGAATGACAAGTCGTGGACTTGGTTTTTTCAGCAATTACATACGATAGTGCCTGACAATGACGAGTTGTGCATAATATCTTATAGGCACAGCTCTATAAAGAAGGGGATTGCCACTATTTACCATCAAGCACATCACAGATTATGTATAAGGCACCTTAGTGAGAACATAAAATAAAAGTTTAAGTGTGTTGGCCTCCTTCAGACATACTACATGGCAGCAAAAGTTTATCGGGTTGATGAGTTCAAGGAGCACTTCCAGCAAATCTGAATCAAGGATGATAGAGTTGCTAAGTATCTTGAGCATGATGTTGGTTTGGAGCGATGGAGTAGAGCTTACTTTCCTGGAAGAAGGTTTGATATCATGACCACGAACATAGTCGAGTCCATAAATTCAAAGTTATTAATAGAAAGATAGTTTCCAATAGTTGCACTTTTTGATGCAATCCAGAGGACACTGTCACGGTGGTTCCATGAGCGTCGTACGGAGTCAGATAATTTTACTACAACTCTTGTTCCGTTAGCTGAAGAATTATTGCAAGAACGTAGGGAATTGTCAAATACATTGTTTGTCTATCCTCTTAATGCTCAAGAGTTCATTGTGCGCGGCTATGGTCCGGATGCCCTAGTTAACCTTGTTAGTAAAACTTGCAGCTGTAAAGTGCTTGACATTCAATGTTTACCTTGTCCTCGTGCACTAGCAGCACTGAAACACCAACGGAAGCCGGATTTTGGTTCAAGAATTTACATGGAACTTTGCTCCCCTCTCTATATGGCAAATCACTACATGCTAGCTTATTCAGAAATGATATATCTAGTGCCTCTAGAAAAGCAGTGGGCAGTGCCGCCAGAGTTGACTGACATTATCATCCATCTACCATTCAAGAAGACAGCAAAGAGGAGAAAAAGAGTTAAGCGTATTCCATCAGCCTCTGAGGTTCCTCGGAAGATGAATAAGTGCTCAATTTGCAAGCAACCTGGCCACCAGAGAAGTAGTTGCCAGAAGTAATCACATGTAGATCCAGAAAATTAGGTTCGAAGAAGGATGAAATTCAGGGAGTTGCCAAGGCCAACAGTTGATGAGTTGTTGTTTTCAATTATTGATGTTTTCAATTTTATTGTTACCTTGAATAAATCATTCTTTATATTTAGTATTCTTGTTACAAGGCCTAAATATTTGTTGGTGATTTTAGTTTGGAATTGGGTTGTCAAATTGAGGAGAAAGTATGGAATTAATATGTGTTGGTAATTTTAGTTTGTCAAAATTTAGGAGAAAAGATGGAAAAGTATGTATTGCCCATGATCGCTTAAGCGACAAAGGGTTTTTCATAAAGGATCGCTTAAGCGATATCATGGATCGTTTAGGCGATCGTGCACCTGGGCAGATATTGATTCTGCCCATCACATGATCGCTTAAGCAATCTACGATCGCTTAATCGACCAAGTGAAAAAGAGAACAATCGCATAAGCAATATCACGAATCACTTAGACGATTACGGTCCTGGGCAGATATTGATTCTGCCTCGGACTTGATCGCTTAAGCGACACTTTGTAAAAGCAAAGAATCGCTTAAGCGAGACTCTAAATCGCTTAAGTGATCGTGCATCTGGCAGATTGATTCTGCATCGGACTTGATCGCTTAAGCGACTCTGTGTAAACGAAGTTTGAATGACTACTCAACAGATTGTTTGTGCAAATGGTTTTGCACAGTTACAACTCCGTACATAAAATTAAATTATCTACACTTATTGTATTACTGTTGTTAGTCCTTTTTTATTTAATATTTATTATTATTAATTATTTTTTTTCATTTCAATAGAATGTGAAAATAACACTTTGGTTTTTGGCGGTCAGCACCATACATAAAACTGAAAGATATATTGTTATTCTATTATTTTTGTTAGTTATTGGCAATAAAGTATTCTTTATTGAACGAATCGTACGGAGCTATAACTCTGCAAAGCCATTTGCACAAACAATCTGTTGATTAGTCATTCAAACTTCGTTTACTCCTTAAAATAACAACTCTTTTAAAATCAGTCTGAGAAGAATCTCAAAAGAGTGTAATATTTATCAATGCTCTAAAAATGTCACCGTCTTCTTCTTTATCCATATCTCAACTCTGAAGCCATTTTCTTGCTCGAACTCTTAACAATAGGGTGTACGATTCGTTCAATTGACCATGACCGTTATTATATTTTAATTAAACATATAGTTCTTGTACGTCTATATCAAACATATATGATGTAGAATGTTTACGTCTATATTAAACATATAGGGTGTAAGATTCGTTCAGTGGAACATGACCGTTATTATATTTTAATTAAACATATAGTTCTTTTACGTCTATATTAAACATATGTCCATAAACTTAGAAAAGAAATTTTGAAGTAAATTACCCTTAATCACTTAAGCGATCCCGTCTATTTAGCCTTGGTCGCTTAAGAAGGTTACAGCAGTTGTGCTGAAAACCTTATTGTGATAACAGGAGCGAGCCGTTGTTCATAATGAAAAAGTTTCTGAAAAATCCTGGCACTCTCTTGGTCTACAGAGTGCAGAGCATATGGTTACAGAGTTCAATTTTATGTTATTATTATATATTTTATATATTACTTTCTTGCCAAGAATTAACAAAAATAATAGAATAACAATAGATCTTTCAGTGTTAAGCGAGACATTAAATCGCTTAAGTGATCAAGCGAATTTCCTTTTGTAGAATAATCATTGTCAAATACAGGATCGCTTAAACGATGTTATATATCGGTTAAGCGATCCTATTTACATAAGCCATGATTTGCTTAAGTGATATCTCGCATCGCTTAAGTGATATCTCGCATCGCTTAAGTGATCATGCCTAATTTCCTTTGTACTGTACAATAATCATTCTCAAATTCAAGGCTAGAGATTTGGGTCAAAGAGAACTAGATAACCATGCAAGCTTAGTAAACATATCTTCTATTTCTTTCTTCAGAACATAAAGGGTGCGTTTGGTTGAATATTCCTATCCATATTCCCAATCTTATTCCCAAAATATTTGTTTGTTTAATTATCTAGGAAATATTAGTATATATTTTTTAATTAATTTAGACCCCTTAAGTTTATTAATTTCATTAAATACCCCCAGAAAAAAGTTTAAAAATTAACAGAAACACCCCTATCCACCCATACTTGCCAAATTTCGGCAACCAGCATCGGAATCTGGCCGAAAAAGGGCGTTACGATGCAAACCGGTTGGATTTGATGGGTAGGGCGTCGACATGGCCTTTTCTAGCCACATTGACCACGTATCTGACAGAAAAAAGGCCAGATCTACAGTCGCAAAAGTCCAGATCTGGCCGTCAGTGACAGCCAAATACATGGTCGTCATTGTTGGTCAACGATGGCCAAGATTTGGCCGTCGTTGACCGTCAACGTCGGCCATTTCTTTGGACGTCCATGACGGCAAGATTTGGCTACCACCAACGGTCGTTTGTAGGCCGTCACATCGGCAAGTTCTGGTCATTTGTAGGCCGTTGTGATAGATTCCGGCTACCACCGACGGTGGCCGAAATCTGGCAAGTATGGATGGGTGGGGGTATTTTTGTTAATTTTTAAACTTTTTTCTGGGGGTATTTAATGAAATTAATAAACTTAATAGGTCTAAATTAATTAAAAAATATATACTAATATTTCTTAAATAATTAAACAAACAAATATTTTAGGAATAAGATTGGGAATATGGATAGGAATATTCAATCAAAAGCACCCTTTATGTTCTAAAGAAAGAAGAAGAAGATATGTTCACTAAGCTTGCATGGTTATCTAGTTCTCTTCGACCCAAATCTCTAGCCTTGAATTTGAGAATGATTATTGTACAGTACAAAGGAAATTAGGCATGATCGTTTAAGCGATGCGAGATATCACTTAAGCAAATCATGGCTTATGCCTTATGTATATATGATCGCTTAACCGATATATAACATCGCTTAAGCGATCCTGTATTTGACAATGATTATTCTACAAAAGGAAATTCGCTTGATCGCTTAAGCGATTTAATGTCTCACTTAACACTGAAAGATCTATTGTTATTCTATTATTTTTGTTAATTCTTGGCAAGAAAGTAATATATAAAAAATATAATAATAATATAAAATTGAACTCTGTAACCATATGCTTTGCACTCTGTAGACCAAGAGAGTGCCACAATTTTTCAGAAACTTTTTCACTATGAACAACGGCTCGCTCCCGTTATCACAATAAGGTTTTCAACACAACTACTGTAACCTTCTTAAGCGACCAAGGCTAAATAGACGGGATCGCTTAAGTGATTAAGGGTAATTTACTTCAATTTCTTTTCCAAGTTTATGGACATATGTTTAATATAGACGTCAACATTCTACACCATATATGTTTAATATAGACGTAAAAGAACTATATGTTTAATTAAAATATAATAACAATCATGTTCCACTGAACGAATCGTACACCTTATATGTTTAATATAGACGTAAACATTCTACACCATATATGTTTGATATAGACGTACAAGAACTATATGTTTAATTAAAATATAATAACGATCATTGTCAATTGAACGAATCGTACACCCTATATGTTAAGAGTTCGAGAAAGAAAATGGCTTCAGAGTTGAGATATGGATAAAGAAGAAGACAGTGAAATTTTTAGAGTATTGATAAATATTACACTCTTTTTAGATTCTTCTCGGTCTGATTTTAAAATATAATAACGGTCATGTTCCACTGAGAATGAATCGTACAACATATATGTTTAAGATAGTGTTAATCGCTTAACCGATCTTCTGAAATACAATAAAAAAAATCCGAATACACAGGATCGCTTAAGTGATTTACTTTATCACTTAAGCGAACCTGTGTATTTAGACTTAGTCGCTTAAGAGATTCGGTGGTATTTATGATATTGCTTAACCAATTCTAACCTTTTACACTTGGTCGCTTAAGCGATCACGAACAAAGAATACATAAGTGCCCACACGAACGATCTCTTAAGAGATCGCTTAAGCGATGTCCTCGGACATGATCGGTTAAGCGATCTGAAGTTGCTTAAGTGATCGTTTCCGAGGCAGAATCATTTGCCCAGATCTATGATCGCTTAAGCAATCTTTTTGTATCGCTTAAGCGGTTTGTCACTTTTACTCTTGGTCGCTTAAGCGATTTTGGATCGCTTAAGCGATCTTGTCCGAGGCAGAATCATCTGCCCAGATCTATGATCGCTTAAGTGATCCTTTTGTATCGCTTAAGCGATTCTTCGCTTTTACACTTGGTCGCTTAAGTAATTTCAGATCGCTTAAGCGATATTGTCTAAGGTAGAATCAACATCTACTCAGATGTATGATCGCTTAAGCGATCCTTTGTATTGCTTAAGCAATTCTTTGCTTTTACTCTTGGTCGGTTAAGCGATCTGAAATCGCTTAAGCGATCTTGTCCGAGGCAGAATCAACATCTGCTCAGATGTATGATCACTTAAGCGATCCTTTGCATTGCTTTTACTCTTGGTCACTTAAGCGATTATCCAGACAGAATCAACATCTGCCCAGATCTATGATCGCTTAAGCGATCCTTTGGTATCGCTGAAGTGATTCTTCGCTTTTACTCTTGGTCGCTTAAGCTATCTTTTCTGAGGCAGAATTAACATCTGCCTAGATCTATGATCGCTTGAGCGATCCTTTTGTATCGTTTAAACGATTCTTCACTTTTACTCTTGGTCGCTTAAGCGATTTTAGATCGCTTAAGTGATCATTTCTGGAAAACTCTTGGTCGCTTAAGAGATATATGTGGTCGCTCATATATCGTTTAAGTGATCATGGGCAAAACAGATTTTTCCTACTTGTCTCTTGAATTATGTAATAATCTGTCTTTACTGAGCTAATTTCGAAATTACTGTGATTGTGATACATTTTGACCTCACTCATTTTCCTCCCAAATCCGAAAAGAATAATCAGCAAAATTAAGTAATTTATATCAATCTAATTCATCACAAATCAAAATATAAGAGACATCAATGTAATTCAAAGTTTAAACTTAAAATCATTCATAATAGTGCCAAAACACAATAAATCCTAAGACATTTAACTCCAGTTCTGATTATAATAAAATTTCCTCCACCCGGACAATTGCAAAGAAGAACCCAATTCCAAGTACCATTTTTCCTCTCATTTCCCTTCCATACATTCTCATTTCTCTCCTGTGACACCCCAAGCCACTTTGAGAAGTTTTCGAATTCTGTATAATCACTGTTTGAGATAATTGTTTGGTACCATGCCTTGCCGGCATCCTTGATTGCAGATGCCTCCTCCTGGCCACCAGCCTTGATTGTAGATGCCTTGCCGGTAGCCTTGATTGTAGATGCCTCCTCCTACCCACCAGCATTGATTGCAGATGCCTTGCCGGCAGCCTACTGTGACACCCCAAGCCACTTTGAGAAGTTTTCTCTTATTGTTTGCCAGGAACCTGCAAAATTATCTGGCACACCTGCAGCCACGTCAGCTTTTGTAAATTAAAAAAAAAAAATCAAAAAGTTTTTCAGGGCCAATTTGTTAAATGGAAATTTAGGATGTTCAGGGAGCCAAATTTTCTCTCTTCACAAACCCAACTGTTGCTTTCACCATCTGTTAATTTATTTAACCAAACTAAGCTTAAAGTAGGAGTCTCACTCGCTTTCATGAACAGAGGGAAGCCAAAACAGAAGCTTTTATTGTGTAAAATGTTTGCGTCCAAAGAGGATAAGTTATGGAGTGCAAGATTCAGAAGTTCACTGAGTCCGTCTCTTTCGGTAAAGCTCTGTATAAGCATGACACTTGCAGCATCAGCACCACAACCAAAGTATCAATATCAACATCACATAAACTACAAAATTCAAAGTCTAACTTCCATACCTTTTGATTGGGTTCTAGTCACTCAAAATGGATCCATATGCCCATGGAAGCACTCACAGCCCAGTGCTCCCGACAGTGGCTCATTATTTCGTCATTCAAGTCGTCCATCGGGGTGTTGGTCATGTTGAACTGAATTAATTTTAGGGCATATGCCCCACAATCAGCACTACAATAGGAAGAAGACATTAGCATTATAATCAGCTTATAGAACAATTGTATTATGTAAGTTAGTTTTATACAAAATTTACCTTGACTCATTTGTTGGGACGGGAAAGTGCTTGAGTGGCCACTTTCCGGTCAGTACTTGATCACCAAAGTGCTCAAACATTCCGCTGTTATGCGACAATCGCGGGAACAACACAGACAATGGCAGTCTCCAACTGCCTGTCTCGACAAATAGTTGGGTTGCAGTTAAGGATCTTTAGCAACCCCTCCTCTAGAAGCGCGACGACCACTATCCAGTGCATATCCTTGATGTTGATGATGCAGTAGACTTTTTTAACCTTTGCCCAACTGTAGCCATATTTGGGCCTTTCTCCCCGTACATACTGCATGATCCTATCATCAAACTTAAAATTATCAAGGACGAAGTCCAAGTCTTCTGTGCCTAATCTTTTTCGCTTGGCTCTTTTTGCTGCACCTCTACCAATGATTAAACTATGATATGTCATTACCAGCGTTTGGCCAAAGGCCACATCGATGATGACACAATCAAGATACAATAGATCACCATTACTAGTCTGTCGTAGCCTCATCAGTGCCAATACCTCATCGATGTGCTGCATCAAATAAAAACAACATGATAAGTGTACAATAGCTCATGGAAAACATAAGCAAAATTAAGGAAAATTAAGCGAAAATAACTCACCGAGTCGTCAAGCCACTTGCCCATCGTCAACATCTGTTCAAACTAGTCCTAAGGATAATCCCCAGTCTTACACTTTACATAGGCATCACTTCCAAATTCATTGCAATAGGCATAGAAGAGTTTTTTCTTTTCCTCCTCTATTAGCCTATACAAATCGACCTTTGACTCCATTTTCGCTTGCCCACTTCCTCCCCCTTCCTTCATTTGTACATCCCTGCTTCCTTTGCCTCTTGCCTCACCCTCCTCAATTATCACTATCCCACTTCCTCCAGCAACCTCCTTAACCTCCTCCATTTTTACTTCTTCCTCAATTTGCTTCTCTTCATTTTCCTCTTCTTTCCATGTGTTACTACAGTGTAAGGCGATTTGACAAACTTGCTCTTTCAGCTCTCTCTTTTCAACACAGATTACACTTCAACCGCCTTCAATACTCCACCAACTTCCTTCTCCACCCTACCAACTTTCTCTGCCACCTTATCCACTTTCTCCTCCACCCTTTTCATCCACTTTTCCATCTTGTCAAACCTCTCATAAAAGGCTGTTGTAAAACCCTCAAACAGACCGTTTATGAGGTCAACCACCTCATTCTCCTGACCCCAATGCCTCGGGAAAGCGGAACTTGTTGTACCTTTTTGCTCCTTGTCCTCCCTCCTGCCGATTGGGGTTTCATCATCCTCGGTGTCAACCACATTCTCAAGCAGTGGCCCTGCAACTGCCCTCACGTGCGTGACCCCTTCTAGGTCCCTCATCAGGCGGTCTATCCCTTCATCGCTTTCATCCTCCAGCGGTTGGAAAGATGGACATAATGCCTTTTCGCTTCAACCTAGTAGCGGTGAGAAAGGGATGGACGACTCCCTGCAATAAGAAACAAAATCAATCAGATTTAAACGACATTTTAAAGCAACTGCACATTCAAAAGCTTAATCTTTTAATCTTACCTGAGACACTTCTATTTCAATGTCTATTTGGTCGTAATCCCAATGGGTACACTTCTCGACGTGCCACCGCAACATCCTAAGAAATTGCTGTCGCACATCCGAAGTCTTTATCCTCCCCCTCGCCTTAGCCAAGACAAGGACGGGCTCATATATCCAAGCCTACATTGTAAAAAAATAGTCCATATCATAATTCAAACACATATATTACAAAAAATATAACAAAAAGCTATTAATATTTACCTGCATTGCCCATGGGAAGCCAAACAAATTGTACGTGCTCGGCCTATTCTTCTCGGCCCATTGGGAGTGCTTTAACGCCATGTCTTTTAGTTGCAGGGACTCCATGGTTCGCTTAAATGATACCCATTCCCACGGATAACATTAAAGAAGTCCAAGTTGCTTGGAAACATCACCCAATCAATATCAACGGCTTTTGTTGAGTCAGCAGCCATTAGGATCGAATGTAAGAACAATACCAAGCACAGTTTGAACTTCTCTGAATCAGTTAACCGAACTGCTTCTATCCTCTCCTCTAAATCGCGTCCCGTAATAGACGTTTGCCCTTGCAAAACCTTGTTAGCCAACTTTATGGCTGCCTTACTCTCCTTTATTCTTTTTTCCTCAACCGCATCTGGCAATTCTCCACATCTTAAACCTGTCACCAAGGCATATTCCATCATCCCAAAACGTATTGGCTTTCCATCCACCACGAACCACATTTCTTGCTTTTCTTTGCTTTTTACTGAGTGCAGCAACATATAATGCACTCCCTGCCCCCAGAACGCCTTTTTCCAATTTGTTCCGATATAAAAAAATAACTGAAACAAGTCTCTTTGAATCGGTCTTCACCATTCCTCACTTCCTTTAAAATCCCCTTTATTCTCTTAAAAACTTCCCAACTCGACCTGACTGTCACCCTTACAGGGAAGTACGATACCTTATCGCTTACAATCTCCAACTCGTAGTCTTTATAGTTTACGCTCTGCAAAATCTGCACAATCAAAATAAAAAAAATATCAACAAAAAAATTAAACCGAAACAACTAATAGGCTGCCAACATACTTTGTAAACAAAGAAAAAGTATCATACAATCAATTTAGAAATTACCTCTGTAAAGAGAGATTATTACATAATTCAGGAGAAAAGTAGGAAAAATTTGTTTTTACCATGATCGCTTAAGCGATATATGAGCGACCACATATATCGCTTAAGCGACCGAGAGTTTTCTAGAAATGATCGCTTAAGTGATCACCTCAATTGTGAAAGCGATCAAGAGTAAAAGCGAAGGATCGCTTAAGCAATCTTAGATCTGGACAGATGTTGATTCTGCCTCGTATAAGATCGCTTAAGCAATCTGGAATCGCTTAAGCGACCAAGAGTAAAAGCGATGAATCGTTTAAGCGATACAAAAGATCGCTTAAGCGATCTTAGATCTGGGCAGATGTTGATTATGCTTTAGACATGATCACTTAAGCGATCGTAAATCGCTTAAGCGACAATACAGAGCAAAGGGATGTTATTGCGACTTGCATACATTTCTTCCTATCGATATATGAATTTACTGGATTCAAAAACTTAATTGCACTCTCTTATTTCATCACAGGATAAAAATGACCCCTGATTAATCCATCTATCAATAGTTTAATATACAACTTTCTCTTATTTAATCAACAATTGCTTGAAAAATTTCACGCAAGTGTTTCAACAACCAAATACAATTTCTTGTTTCCATTTTAGGCAACAAAAAAGTAAAACCTCACCTCAAAACACAAGATCTAACATTATTAGTTAATAATAAGCAAGTAAAAGGTTCTTCTAACCATATATTCAAGATTGAAGTAAACAAACAAAACCTACCAAATTCTTATATTACTTCCTTCAAGAAATGATTAAATTAGATCCTGTCTCTTGAAAGCAAATGGCTGGCCATCAAACTAACATCACATACACACAAATTCAAACCTGTGATTTGAACTGGCAGGTTAATCAGAGCTACATAGAAGCACTGATACAATAAAAAGCTTTTAATCATTCAAATTCCACCAGTGGTTTTTCATCCACAAGCAGTACACAAGAAGTACACCATCACATATCTAAACCAGTAGCATCATTGACATGAAAGATGTCGACACCACAGCCATGCATCAAACAAAGGCTAAGCATAGAATTGGTATGGCGAACTAAAATACAATACAGTACCAGAACTCCCAAAATAAATACGTACCGTTTCTTCATCAACCTCCTCCTCGCTTGAATTCTCGTCGGCCTCCTCCTCCTCACCTAAATTCTTGCCAGCCTCCTCCTCTTCAGAACCGTTTTGCGATTCTTTTCTCTATTGTTGTGCCGCTATCGTCTCCTCTACCTGTGGACCACCTTCACTGATTGGATGATCCACGAGAGCAGCCATTGAACTGCTTGCGCCGCCGTACTCTAGGATTCGAAGTGGCGTTGGGTTTTTCTCCTCATTGTGAATGTCAGTCATGGTTTTAAGAAAGGAAGCTTTAGGATTGAATTTGGTGTGAAAATTTGCAGGAATTTGATTGTATCGTCAGAAATCGCAGAGTCCGTTTAAGGTTTAAGAAATCGATTTGTGCCTAATCAGTTTCGATTAAGCGATTTGAATGGATGGGGCTCATTTTTAAATTTCAAATTTTAAAAAACTTTCATTAATTAATTTTGCCCACATATGTTTAAATCTTTTCATTTTAACCCATTTTACGAGTTTAATGAATCCTAACTATGCCACCTCAGCTTTTCTAAATTAAAAAATAAATAAAAAAATTAAAAAAATGAAAAAAGATTTTCAAGGCCATTTTGTTAAATGGAAACTTGGGATGTCCGGGGAGTTAAATTTTCTCTTAGATGAGTGATGTCAACTGTTTAGTCATTAATAATGATAATGAGATGTAATTTAAAAAACAATATGATAAACAATATTTAATAAATAATAAAATTAAAACCTTGTTAGTGTTGAAATAATATTTTTAATTGATTGAAAAGTTATATTAAAAATATTATTTATTTTATTTTAAATAATATTTATATCACAAACATTCCTTTTTTTTCTTCTTAAAAGTACCTTTTTCATTTAATTTAGATGTTGTAAGAGTAGGCGTAATGGGCATGTTTGGTTTATTATTTTTATCCATATTCCTAATCCTATTCTCCAAATAATGTTTGACACATTATTTCAGAAATATTACCCTATTTTTTTTATAAACTTTTAGACCCCATAAGGTTATTAATTTCATCAAATACACTCTGAAAAAAAAGTTTAAAAATTATCAAAAACACCCCCACGACCCGTACTTGCCAGATTCCGGCAACCACCGTCGGTGGTAGCCGGAATCTGTACAACGGCCTACCTGCCGACCATAAATGGCTATAATTTTACCGATCTGGCCGTGAACGACGGCCAAATCTTGGCCATCGTTGACCGAAAACGACAGCCAAATCTTACCATCGTTGACAAAATGAAGGTCATATCTTTGGCCGTCGCGCTGACGGCCAAAGATATGGCCATCGTTTTGGCCTTTTCCGACCGTCGCGGCCACAACAGGCAGTAGATCTGACCTTTTTCGGCCAGATCCATGGTGGATCTGGCCGGAAAAGGCCATAACGATGCATTACGACACAGATCCGACTGGTTTGTGTTGTAACATGATTTTTCGGCCAGATTTCAGTGGTGGTGGCCGGAATCTGGCACTGTAGGTGGTGGGGGTGTTTTTGTCATTTTATATATTAGGGTATTTAATTAAATTAGCAAACCTAGAAGCTTTTTCATAAATTTTTAAATTTTACCTCATAATACTCTCCTATCCAATTAC
This sequence comes from Pistacia vera, assembly GCF_008641045.1. Lineage (NCBI taxonomy): Eukaryota > Viridiplantae > Streptophyta > Magnoliopsida > Sapindales > Anacardiaceae > Pistacia > Pistacia vera. The sequence goes on along the minus strand of NW_022196754.1, from coordinate 230,772 downwards.
CCAATATTATTCCTAAAATCCTATTTAAAATAATAAATCAAACGCACCCAATAATATTACTGCTCATGTAATAATAGCCTAAAAATATACAAAATCCTTTTCATATAAACAAAAAAAAATCATGATGATGAGGTCACGGACCCTACGGTTAGTAAAATCGTTACACGTATCGCCGCGGTCTACTTTGAAATAAAAAAATAATAAAAAATTAAAAACATAAATAAAACAAAATAACAAAAAATCCAAATACAAATGCCCATCCAATCCATCCATCAATTAGCAATTAACAGGTGATGGTTTGTGGCGATAGCAGCCGTCCGATGAAGGAGGAATGCTAATTGGTGAGAAATCAAGAAATCAAACGCAAGGCTAATAATTATAATAGCTTTACAGGCGTCGTTGGATGAAGATGGACTTGCAAATCAAGGTAGCGCAAGCCGTTCATGTCCTCAATCACGATATCGAATCATGCAACCGTGTAGCTGCCAATCAATGGCTTGTTCAGTTCCAGCAAACCGACGCAGCTTGGGAGGTCGCCACCTCCATCCTCACCTCCGATCGTCACACCTTCCTAGCTGATTTCGAAGTCGAGTTTTTCGCGGCTCAGATTCTTAAGCGAAAGGTTTTTCTAGGGTTATAGCCGTTAGATTCTATAATTAATTACTGCTTTAGATGAAACGAAAACGAATCGGACCTACAATTACGTTTTACACTCGAGCGTGCTTGCTCAGAGTGAACGCTTTTGTTATCATTTTATGAACTATTTTTAATTTCTAAAAATGGCCAGGATTGACAGCATTTAGTGTTATTCTGAATTTACTGTTGTATTGCTTCTAGTTTTGCTACTGTTTCAATTTACTAAGAAATGAAATGAGAATTGTTTTACTTATTTGGTTTGTGTGAGTTGATACGTTCATGTTTTTTATTTGGTATTTCATAAAGAATTTTCTATCTTTGATTATAAGTGTATTTCATTTATGCGCCTTTTTCTCATTGCAGATTCAGAATGAAGGATTTTATTTGCAGTCAGCCGTGAAAGATGCTTTGCTAAATGCTCTTCTCATGGCCGCTAAAAGATATAGTTCGGGTCCTCCTCAGGTGCTCTAATTTTTCCTTAGGTGGGATGTAGCTGTACTGCATTAAATGATCCAAAATGACGTGGTTATTGTTTTATCTTAATGACAGCTTTTGACACAAATCTGTCTTGCGCTCTCTGCCCTTATCCTTCGTGCGGTTGAGCATGGAAAACCTGTTGAAAAGCTATTTTACAGTCTCCAGAATCTACAGAGTGAGGATGATGGCAATGTTGCTGTTCTTGAGATGCTTACTGTTCTTCCAGAAGAGCTTATTGACACTCAAGCTTCTGATTGTAACATAAGTTCAGCCCACAGAAGCCAGTATGGCCAAGAGGTTTACTATTTTTCATTTTGTTTTGACATAAATATTTTACTGTTTGTTATTCCTTGCTATCTTTCTCTCTTTTATTCTGTTGGCTTTTTAGGTGTATGATATGCCTTAAACTCTTTTCTTACTTCATGTTCTTGTCTGTTTAAACAGCTTCTCTCCCACACGCCTATGGTGCTCGAGTTCCTACTGCAGCAATCCGAGAAAAGTTTTGATGGTGGTGTTCAGTTGCATGAAAGGAACAGAAAAATTATGCGTTGCTTACTAAGTTGGGTAAGATGGTTGTTGAAACTTGTTTCAATAGTTTACCCTGTGGTTCAATCCATGTATAGATATTGCAACATTGCTGCCTTAATTATCACGCTCAATCAAAGTTTTTGGATCATACCTTCACTAGTTTCAATTTGAATAGTGATGTGATTCCTTGCTAAATGTACATGTTCAACATTTTAGGTTCGAGCTGGGTGCTTCTCAGAGATTCCCCAAGGCTCACTGCCTGCACATCCGCTTCTTAATTATGTATTCAACTCTTTGCAGGTATATATATATATTTTTTAATTTTCTTAATCAGCATAACATTCATCTTAAACCATTTGATATTAATATCGTTTGTCCACATACTTTATCACCATTGGTTACAGGTTCCGTCATCATTTGATCTGGCCATTGAAGTTCTTGTTGAACTTGTGAGTCGACATGAGGTATGCTTGCACACTTTGTGAATAAATAATGGACCATTAACTACTATGAATGCAATTATGGTGTTGCCAGGCTTCCTTTTAATTCCTGTGGTGATGCCATAGGTAGAATCGTTATAAATTTTAGAACTTTGTCAATTTAGACAATGCTCCAAGCAGCATTTTTATATGTGGAGAGAAATTTTGGTGTATGGTTTAGACCTTAGTAGATACATATTTTGTCTAATTATATGGAATTTAGGCATCTATTCTAATAAATGTTAGTGTCCTTTTTATCAAATCGTCGCATAAGAAATTTTTAAGTGGTGAAAGAACAACAATTACTAAATGAGACATGATTCTGTACCTCACCAACTATAGTTATGTGTATTTATTTATATTTGTAACATTTGAAGCCAAATTGAGGCTCTAGGCTGCATGATGGTGCTGACATCGGGGTTTTAGCTAGTGATGAGAAAAGTGAGCTATACAAACATTACTAGTATTATAATATAAAATTTATAATAGAAATAAATAAATAAATGAATAAAAATTCTTAGCCTATTTATCAATTAAAATTGAGCTAATTCTGGTGGTCATGTTTTCATGACAAACTGGGACTGTCAGAAGCTACTTGTTTTGCTGTGAGTTGATTTAGTGAAGAAACTTTTCTTTCATATGATTTTTTTAATGTTAATTTGTGCTTACTTTTATAGGGGCTACCTCAGGTTTTGTTAAGCAGAGTACATTTTCTTGGAGAAGCACTTCTTCTACCAGCTCTTACTGATAGAAATGAGAAAGTTATTGGTGGTCTTGCGTGTTTGATGTCAGAGATAGGACAGGCTGTAAGTATTTAGTAGGCACTCTTGTTCACTTACCATTGTTTAGTTATTTCATGCATCGATGGAATTGTATCATGGACAACTTCATTTTTATTTTTACTTGACATTGATAGTAAATTATAGAGGTTTGTCATTTGGGTTTTTATGATGATGACATAATATCTCTTGAATTCGCTATCTTATTTACTTTCTTAAATTTTTATTGTACATTAGGCACCATCTCTAATTGTAGAAGCAAGTTCTGACGCACTTGTGCTCGCAGATGCCCTCTTAAGGTGATATTCAAGTTTTTTAACTTCTAAATTACCTATAGATTTTACCCAAAAAAAAAAAAAAAATTACCTATAGATTTTGTTTATTTATTGTTCTTTGTTGGTGGGTCCTATTTTGGAAGTTTTCTCAGTTGGGAAGATAATAGGAAGCATGTTTATGGGGGGCCTATTTTATATGCTCCCATATGTAGCCCTAAATGTTTTAAATAGTGATGTCAGCACTTAGTTTGAAGCTAGTGCATTTGGTGATTGATGTTGAATTAAGCCAACTGAAGTTATTAGGCTTTACAATATACATATAATAGATATTAATTCCTTGTAATGTGTAATGCATTTTAAATTTGTGATTGGGTTAGCTGTGTATGCGGGAGTTCACCACTAACTGTTTGTTGGTTGTGTGTCTTCCTTGTGATGCAGTTAATTTAGGTTGTATTTTCTCTTGTGATGCATTTTGGTCGGATTTGTGTTGTGCTATGTTAATGTGGTTGTTGCACTGGCAGCTGTGTAGCATATCCAAGTGAAGACTGGGAGATTGCGGACTCAACTTTGCAATTTTGGTAACTGTTTATTCTTGTGCTTGGTGTTTGGATTTCTTGTGAATCATTATTTTATTCAGATCTGGTCAGAAAAAATAGGCTGCCTTATAACCTTATATTTTTTCCAGTTAATTGAAGCATGTTTTAGTTTTTTTTCCCTCTTCTTTTAATGTTAGAGGATCAGGGTCTATTTGTGAGTTACCAGTTTGCCATAGAGGTTGGTCCACATAGAACCTCTTAATTTTATTACCCGAAGGGCATATTAATGAACTTACAAGGATATTTGTGAATTTACAAATGTTTCAATCATATGTCTGACTTCTGTGGGACATCCTTTTAATTATACAAGAGGTAATTGCAATCTCTATAACGGGTTGTTATTGTACTGGTTTTGTTGGGTTTATGAGAGAAGTTGAAACAGGGGTTGTATCTAGAATGAAATTTTGTTGGGCAATGGGTTGCTGCTACTTCTGATAAATATGCTAGGTGATAATATATTCAGTGTCAAAAGTATGGGGTGGGCTTTTCTGGATTTGTGGGAGTAAGATAGGGTGTAAAAGATGAAATTGGTTAAATGTGGCAAATTGAACATAAAGAGAGACAGAATTTTACTGTTGAATTATTGTAAAGTGCCAAGGCTTAATAAACAATCTGTTTTATGCATCTACGAGACTTGGCTAAAACAAAACAGAAATTTTCCAAGGTAATAACCTGGTGGTTAAACTTAGACAAAGAATAAATTTAATAATGATGTTCTTGTAAATATTTGGAAACATAATTAATAATGATATCTTGCAAATATTTGGAATGGAAATGTATTTAATAATGATGTTTTTGCAAATATTTGGAAATGTAATATTCATCTTTCTCATTCTTAGGAGGTCAAAATAAAATGTAAACGTCTGCTATAAAATGCCTGCAATCCCATATATTATGGTGGGAGCACTAATAGGCCACATTTTGAGTGCGCCTAAATTTTAGGTTTTGACTGATTGCAGTGGTTCTTACTTGTTCCAGTTTAGTGCCCCTATTGAATGGACACTGAAAGTGTTTATATATACATTATGAGATCTATAATCAGCATTCTTTGTAAAATAAAAGTTTATATGAAGATGTAGAACTATATACAATAGGGAGCACAAAAGAGAGCTTACCTATTTTTCTTTTCTATTGAAGTTAGCGATACTTAACTCCAGCAAGATTGGTAACATTGGTTCTACCTCATGGACTTTTCTATTTTCAGGTCTAGTCTTGCAAGCTATATACTTGGCCTTGATGTGGACATTGCAAAAAATAAGAAACATGTGGAAGAAATGTTCTTTTCTGTATTTTCGGCATTACTTGATGCTCTTTTATTGCGTGCACAGGTTTGTTCACATGAACTTGTTTTTGTTCCTTAAATAAAAGTTTAATTGTAATAAGTTTTTTATCATCAATTCTGATTGACATAATTTTGTTTTGTTGGCTTATTTATTGTATTATAATTATGCATTGTGGATGAGAAAAGTGGATGTGTTTTACATGCCTAAAGAAGCTTAAATATATTTTAAATTTATTTGTTATTGCCTGGTATTACTTCAATTATCGAACTTGAAAGAGGACTCAACTTCTTATTTGACAGGTGGATGATTCTACATTTAATGACGATGGTATGCCTGACCTGCCAGATGGTCTTGTCCAATTCCGGATGAACCTTGTTGAGCTTTTGGTGGATATTTGTCATCTTTTGCAATCTGCTACATTTATACAAAAGGTTCTTGTCTTATTATTATCACTGTAAAATATCCATGTTTAAGTGAGAAGGTTTAATGTACTCTTTTTTGAAAGGTTGATTGCTAGTTCACCTTTATGTATTTGCCTCTTTTGAATGCTTTAAAATTTGTTTTTGTTTTCTTATTAAAAAAAAAAAAAAAAAATTGATCACCAAGCTATTGAAATTTAAGCTAAATTTGAAATCGTTTACCATGAAGAACTTGAGGTTTTATATTTGTTGGTCATTTGAGGATATTTGACAGAAGATGTATGTTGAATAATGTTTTAGTTTTAGTTTTAGCTGCAATCTTTCTCCATCCATTGCTCTGAACCAAAAATGTTTGAGTATGAGAACTCAAATGGATGGTTATAACCTTAGATGGCAGGTTTAGTACACCTTTATGTCAATATACAATCCACCTTTTGTGAATATACAATTTTTTTTTTTTAAACAAATCTCATCAACATAGTCATTGCTTCTATATTATGTGCTCACGTTTGTTGTTGCAGTTGATTTTTTGCTAAATTATCATTTTCATTTAGTTTCCTTTTCCATTCTAGATTTTCTTTGGTGGTTGGGCTTCTGCAAATCTATGCATACCTGGAAGGAGGTGGAAACCAAGTTGTTTGCTCTTAATGTGGTAGTACAAATATTTGCCTTTGGTCTATTCTCTTATGATTATAGTTGGTTTTCTTTAAATTTGTTGAAAATAATGGTTTTTTTTTTTTTTTTTTTTTTTTTTTTTTTTTTTTTTTTTTTTTTTTTTGGACTCTGGTTCCAGTGTTGGACTGTCTTTTGTCCACTGTACTACCTTTTTTGAGCTTATTAGAATTGCACTGGGTCACAGCATACTGTTTGAAAGATATTCTTATTACTTGATATAACCTTATGACTCTGATAACATACAAGCTTCATATTTCAGGTGTCAGAAGTAGTCTTACAGGAGGGCCAAGCCTTTGACTTCTCAGTGATTATGCAATTGGTGACAATGTTGTCCACTAGGCATTCTGATGAGCTTAAGGGATTTAAGCATATTGTATGTAAACTTTACCTTGTTATTTATTTGTTTATATTTTTTATTTTATAGCTGAAAGGAATTTTTACACCTTATGTTTGAGGGACCAGTGTCATCTGGTTCATTTATCTAACATAATAACTTCCATTCTAGGTATACAGATCTCTTGCTGATGTAATTGGTTCCTATTCCAAGTGGATATCTTCTTTGCAAACTAATGCAAGGCCCTTACTGTAAGAACACCCTTCTCCTATTTCGAGCTATGATGTATATCTAAATGGAATATATGGATGTGTCCGTATCAATTTTACATTGCACTTACAATTCAGATCATAGCCTTCCTATATATCGAATAAATGCTTTATTTTTTACATCTTTATTTTTCATTGTTTTTGTTCTGTAGGCATCCTTAAGATGGAATGTCTTATAAGAGTCATTTTGTATCGTTGGATCTAGCACTTCATTTCTTTATGGTGCTAATTTGCTACTTTCAGATTATTTCTTGCTGCAGGGATATCAGATTCTCTGTCCTCAAATGCTTGTGCCTCTGCTCTGCGTAAAATTTGTGAAGATGCTTCAGCTGTAATTGATGAACCTTCAAACTTGGAAATTTTAATGTGGATTGGAGAGGTATTGGATATTACCCTGGTGCACTGATTTTCTTTTATATGTTCAAGTCATTCTCTTGTTTATACCATTGGATTGTTACATCAATTTTCTTATAACCTGACTTGGAAAGAATGTCGGTTTTCTCAGGCTTTAGAGAAGAGGCGTCTACCTTTGGAAGATGAGGAAGAAATTGTTAGTGCAATCAGTCTGATTCTGGGCTCTGTTTCTAATAGAGAGTTAAAAAACAATTTGTTGGCTAGATTACTTTCTTCTAGCTATGAAGCTATTGGAAAACTTGTAAGTTTTGGCTTCTCTCGTGCACAGTTGCCTCTTTTTCTTCCTTATGGTTTCAGCTTCTTGGCTTTGTTTTTTGCTATGTGATTCTTCTTCTATTCTATCCTGGTTATCATGTTTACGAACTAGTTTAGACAAATGTTTTCTTCATTGTATTATTAGTTTTCAAACCTTCTTGTAAATGAAGCAAGAACTTTTTTGTGGCAAATGATGTGATTTGCATTGTTATAAGGAATGATTCTATAAATTGTTGCATTTTAGCAAACATTTCGTATTATCTCTTTCAGTCTGTAGACATGAAAGGAGCTTTAAAATTCTGATTGGCATGTCATGTTGGACGCAGTTGTTCCTTAAAAATAGATATAGAGATGACACTGCAAGGCTGCATATTTCTCTCTGTTCGTGTATATTCTACTTTGTATCATGGAGACAAAAGAATAAGTTATCATATATTGTTTTAAACTGCAACTAAAACCTTAATATTCTTTCAGATTGATGGAGACAACCACCAGTCTCTCATACAGAATCCAGCTACTTATACACAAATTTTGAGCTCTGCAACAAGAGGGCTTTACAGGTATGCTACTGATTATCGAGTTGGGTGTTGCATGTTTATGTTTCCAATTTAAATTCTGACTGAGGATTTAAATATTCACTGCATTGATGTTCTACTCTTAGTACTCAAGCTTTAGTGTTTGATTATTTAATTTCCAGGATGGGAACTGTATTCAGTCATCTTACAGTGCCTCTGCCAACTGATTCTGCTGCAGACAATCCTATATATGCGCTGCTGAGAGTTTTTTGGCCCATGTTAGAGAAACTTTTTAGGTCTGGACACATGGAGAATGGTAATATATCAACTGCAGCTTGCCGGGCCCTTTCGTTGGCAATTCAGTCCTCAGGTATTAGATTGTGCTATTTCGTCTTTCATCCAGGTTTTGTGATAAGTAATAAAGTCTTCTGACCACTTAATTAATAGACAAACCTGAAGTTGCTTAATTTGCAGGCCAGCACTTTTTAACGCTACTGCCACAAGTACTGGATTGCCTATCAACAAATTTTCTGTCATTCCAGAGTCATGAATGCTATATCAGGACAGGTAAAAGTTTGGTTTTATAGTATCTAAAGTTCATCTCTTGTCAGTGGAGCGGCCTGAACTGATATATTTGTTAATAGTTGGGTGATTTGAGTTTCCCATAGCACTAAATGCATATTAGCCTTCTGAAGAGAGAATGTTCATGAAATTCGAAGATGAAAAGTGAATAGTTTGCAATTGAAGGTTCAGTATACAAAATTTTTAAACACATTTATGAAAACCTACAAGATGCCTCTAGTTTTTCTGTACAGCTTGCTCACTATTTGTATTTTCCATTTTCTACGGTGCTATTTCCTTGTTTTCTAAATAAAAATAAGTTTTTCTAGCTCTTTGTATAGTATGAGTTCTTTGCTGATAAGGGTGTTATATCATTTATAACCTGTACTTAAATCGTACAGCAAGTGATGTGACATTCCTAACCATGCCTACTTCTGTGCTAAACCCAGCTGTTGATAAGTCATCACATGCCTTTGAAGACTTCCACTTGATTTACTGGGTGCATGATTATGTCATCACATCCTTCCAAGCATGGAGAGAATGAAGAAAAAGTTGCATATAATGGTTTTATCTAAATCGCTAGTATAATGTTTAACTTGTAATAATTGCTATAGGTGGAAAAAGAGAACATCAATGTTAGTGTGTATCAATAGGCATGCCAACAATTTAATGAAGTTAATGAACGTGAGATTATCATCGACAAACCTTCCATTATGTCCAGAAATCTTAACTTTCATGTCGAAATATCTTTCATTAGTTTTATTATTGTTGAGATATTATATTGACACATTAGAAAATTTTTAATTTCATCCTACAAATAGGAAGGAGCAATATTAGAAGAACTTCTTATGTTTCTTGTGTATGCATTAAGCCATTTTATTGCTGGAAATACTCGATGGTCTTGTATCTTTCTTTTCCGTTCCTAATATTCTTTGTTTGACCAAAAATCATTTTCAGCGTCTGTTGTCATTGAAGAATTTGGTCATAAGGAGGAGTATGGATCTTTGTTTGTCACCACTTTTGAAAGATTTACTCAAGCAGCATCAGTAATTTCTCTAAATTCTTCGTATATATGTGACCAAGAACCTGATCTAGCAGAAGCCTACACAAATTTTGCATCCACGTTTGTTCGTAGCTCTCGTAAGGTTTAGTACACTTTTCAATAAAATTATTAATCATGTTTCCCTTATCGTTATTTTATCCCTTTCTCGAAGACTAGAAGAAATAATTTAAGAAATATGTATTTAGTAACCAAATTATCTAGATTCAACTGCTTCAGTGGAATATCTCTGAATGACTTGTCTGGGATGTGATATACCTCAGGAAGTATTGGCTGCATCCGGTGCTCTTCTTGAAGTTTCCTTCCAAAAGGCAGCTATATGCTGCACGGCTATGCATCGTGGAGCTGCACTAGCAGCAATGTCATATTTATCTTGTAAGTATAGTGCATTCCCTCCTGATCATAAGATCTGAATTTTGAGCAGGAACTGATATACATCCCTTCCATCCTACGGTCTCCTTCTTTGAATTGCACTTCTTCCAAGGGGAATAAATAAATCTATTATTGTTTTGTTCTTTATTTTGGTCGTAAATATTTTTAACGGACAACAAGGAACACTGTAACAAAAATTTTCTGGGATAGGCAAACATAGGATGTTAAGAGTTCCTAATGGGATAGAGGAATTATTAATTATACTGCATTGCAGCAAGATAATGTGCTTTAATATATGTGAGACGTATGAATAGGAGTTGAAGCTTGAAAGTCTATATAAATTAAAAAAATTTATGTGTTTCTAGCCAATGCATAAACTTAGATGTTTTTTCTTCTCCAATATTCCATTTTATGACTTACGCTTCATAATCTTTGAGGTCATGCTTCAAATTTGTTGTCCTATGGAGCCCTTTGTGTTTGCATATGAACAAGTTAAGAACTCTTTCTCTGGCTGGGTGATCTCTTTAAAACAGAAATGCTATTTTTGGTTGTAAGAGCCTAACAATGCTGTATGTGTGAGCTTACATTTCTGTGTTTTTGGTACACATGCAGTTTACTGGACTTCATAAAAGTATTAGGAATAACATCTATTTTATGTAATTTTTTGTGAAGTTGGTGCTTCTATCCATCTTTTCTCAACTTAATGTGGGTTTCTACTTTTGTCTTTTGTTATTTACGGGTAAATTCATTATCTGTCAAGGTTATTGACTGTAATATTTGTTGTTTCTTAAAGGTTTCTTAGAGGAAGGCCTGGCCTCTTTGTTGGGATCCATGACTTGTATTCCTGAGGGGTCATTTAGTGCCATGGCAATTCAGCTCATATCTCATAGTGGTGAGGGACTTGTATCAAATGTGGTTTATGCGTTACTTGGTGTCTCAGCAATGTCACGGGTAAATACATCATCTTTTAAATCTCAAATATAATTATGTGTTGTATGTAACAGTTCTTTAGCATTTAATTTAAACTGGTTAGATACATGAGGGGTCGTATAGTATTATCTTAGGTTTTGACTATTTAAGTTTTGGACGTTGACATCAAATATTGTAAATGTGTGCAAGTTTCTAACATCAATTTAAAGCATTGCATGATCAGGGTATTAATTGAGCATTTAAATAATAACTGAAAAGTAATTGGGTTAAGGATTGCAGTTTCAGTTTTTGTTATCTTCGAGAAAAAGATTCTCCCTCCGAAATATGATCCCATTTTTGAAGCATATAGGATTTCTTGGATCATTTTTAGATATGAAGACCAGTGCTTCTGGAAAAACTTAAGACCCATTGTTATCTCTAGAATTATCTTGTAAGCAAAAGATTCATAATTTATTCAAGCCCATAATTTATTTTTGCTTCCTTTCTTAATAGGTTCACAAGTGTGCAACAATCCTGCAACTATTGGCTGCAATTTGCTCTTTAAGCGAAAGATTGACCTGGAAGGCTATTCTTGGGTGGGAATCTTTGCATGGATGGCTACATTCAGCGGTCTCTTTCTCTCTCCCTTTTTTATATGTTTGTATTAACCATGCATGTATATGTGTCTAAGATAAATGCTAGGTTTGGGTAAACCATTTTTCATATGATCGAAATCTAACTTCAGTAGAGTAGTTGAGTTCAGGACCCAGGCCTTTATACAGCCAGCTAGCATGTCCATCTGTATTTTTTTTATTTTTTTTATTTTTTTTTTTAACTTCAATATAGATTATTCACATGATTAGCTGCAGGTGCATGTTCTTCCAGCTGAATACCTAAAGCAGGGAGAAGCAGAAACTCTGGTGCCAGTCTGGTTAAAAGCCCTCGCTGGTGCAGCCACAGATTATCTCGAAAGCAGGAGCTGCAATGGAGGGAAGGGCAATTATGGGTACATGCAAGGGAAAGGGGGACGAGTTCTCAAGCGTTTGGTTAGAGAGTTTGCAGATGGTCACCGCAATGCCCCGAATTTAACTTGATTGCAGCTGAAAATCAATCGGGTCATAGTCTGTTTGCTGACGGCAGTTTCATCTAGGTTGTAAATTGATTGCTCTTCTTCAACACTGGTTCAATCTTTGGGCGTCCCATTTGAGCGATGTCCCCATACAAATCTGTACAGTGTAATGTCTCAATTTTGTTAGAGACCCCAACAACTCAGGTTAGGATATTTATTTTTTTCAGCTCAAATATATCAGCAAGAGCGGAGTGGGCTGGCGAATGTGATATCTATTGTTTAATCTCAACTTGGCACATTGTTATGAGGTTAATAGAAGTTAACAATTTGGGAAAAAAGAAAAAAAAAAAAAAAAAAAATCTTGTGAATGATGCTTTTCTTGCGGTGCGTAGAGGACGTTCCTATCAATAATTTGGTGGCCCAAAGTGCTCATGTGCTTGAACTAATACGGAAAAATGGATTTATCTATAAATAGAACATGAAACAGCTGTCCAATCGATTAAGATTGAGAAAGTCGTTTTTGCCTTTTTGGATCCTTAAAAGGTGGTAAAGAGGTGGACATGATAGATTGATGTATGTTACATTTTCAAATAATCTTTACTAATTTTTAAAAATTATTTGGTAGACGAGAAAATAAGAAATTAATTTTTTTATATTTTTTGAATTTGATAGTATATTTCCATAATGTTACATAAGAATAAAATGCATTTATCATTAATTTTGAAAGTAAAAAAAATAAAAACTTTAAATTTTTAAAAAGATGATTTGAGTGTTAAATCATAATTGTATTTTTTAATTTTAGTATTAATTGTATTTTTTAAACATCTATTTTGTAATTTATAAAAGCTGAAAATGATGTAATTAGGCAAAACACTCGTTGAAGAAAAACATGAGAAAAATAAAGGAAAAATGCCAACGAAGAGAGTCCACTGAGCCAGAAAGGAGGCGAGTGTTTGTGGGTCCAGACAAAACAAAAACATTTTCAATTTGGTAACCCTACGAATTAGGATCCTCTACTCCTCTCTCCTCTCCTGTTCTTTGAGGGACTGAGAAAACCAACACAGCACTTGTTGCCGCCGCCGTTATCACCACTACAGGTATGCTTTCCGATCTCTAACTATTACGACTCAATTCTTACTATCTGCTTTAGCTCTTTCTTTCTTTTCTATTTACTGTTAAATCAACTCCCTACTTCTTTTAATCATTTTCTTGAGCATTAAGTAACTTAAATCAGCTTATCATTTTCTTCTTTTTCCACGGAATCAGTTTTTTTTTTTGTTTTTTGTTTTTTTTTTTTGTACTTGTACCGCATACACACGCTATTTCTCATGGCATCTGTAAGCTTAAGTCTAGCTTTGACTCAATTGTGAAGTGGATGTCCATTATGTTTTGATCTTCCCTTGGCAGATTGGTTGGTTGGTGATTTGATATAATATATATACTTCAACAAAAGATGTAGAGTTTACTTTACTTGAAACGGAAGCTTTGGTTAAGAGTTTAGTTGGATTTTTGTTTGGTTGAATTGATTTTATGCTTCTTCTTTCCATTGGGTATTGATATTGTATTTCTAATGTTGAAAGGTAATCTTTTCCCCTTTTTTCTATGTTGTCTTATTTTAAAAATAATTTGAAATGATGAGGTCAAGATTATCCTCTGAATGAGATTTAAAGGGTAAATTTGAAGCTTTTGAGAGGGAATGATTGGATAGTTTTGGCAGTTTATGCTGTTCTATAAGGATCATTATCCCTTGCAATCTTGAATAAACATTTCTCAAGTGTTTGATGATGTGCTCTGGAAAAAGGGCTTTTGAGTTGAATTGTCTTTTATCAATGGCATTTTAGTGGTCCTGAAGATCAGGTTCTTAATTTGACTCTGGAGAATTTAGTGGGTTTTATGCGTTGGTTCGAGGATCCTGAGGAGTGGTGATGTGGTTGGATAGCTTCCTTTCCCTACCTTATTGGTGCTTCATGTGCTTGTATCCATTTGTACACATTTCATCTTAGTGCAATTAATCTGAAAGAAGCTCTTGATTTGGTTTATTATGTTTATTGAATGTTTTCAATAGGTGTGCATGCTTTAGGGTCCATTGGTGAAGGGTTCAATTTTCATTACACTTCATTGTAGATGGAAATGAGAGTTGGTTTCTTCTTTCTTTTTCATTTTGCTCTTTTCTATTTCTGTGCTTGGAAGTGAAATGTGAAACTTTGCTGAGTAGACTACTTTTGAAGATGTACTAACTTATGCTGCTTGTGTCTGTCAGTACCCACAATGGCAGATGGTCAGGATACTGATAGAAACATTGAGATATGGAAAATCAAAAAATTGATCAAGGCATTGGAATCTGCCAGAGGCAACGGTACCAGTATGATATCCCTTATAATGCCTCCACGCGATCAAATTTCTCGGGTCACAAAGATGCTTGGTGATGAGTTTGGAACTGCTTCAAACATTAAGAGTCGGGTCAACCGTCAGTCTGTTTTGGCTGCTATTACTTCTGCTCAACAGAGGTTGAAGCTTTATAACAAGGTTCCCCCAAATGGACTTGTGCTTTATACTGGGACAGTTGTTACTGAAGATGGCAAGGAAAAGAAAGTTACAATTGATTTTGAGCCATTCAAGCCTATAAATGCCTCATTATACCTCTGTGATAACAAGTTCCACACTGAAGCTCTGAATGAACTCTTAGAATCTGATGATAAGTTTGGCTTTATTGTCATGGATGGAAATGGCACTCTGTTTGGCACATTAAGCGGAAACACAAGAGAGGTGCTCCATAAATTCACTGTTGATCTACCTAAGAAGCATGGAAGAGGAGGACAGTCAGCTCTCCGTTTTGCACGTCTTCGGATGGAGAAACGTCACAACTATGTGAGGAAGACTGCTGAGTTGGCCACTCAGTTTTTTATCAATCCCGCTACTAGTCAGCCTAATGTTGCTGGGCTAATACTTGCTGGTTCAGCTGATTTCAAGACTGAGCTGAGCCAATCAGATATGTTTGATCCTCGATTGCAAGCCAAGATATTGAACGTTGTTGACGTTTCATATGGTGGGGAAAATGGTTTTAACCAAGCTATTGAATTATCAGCTGAAATCCTATCTAATGTAAAGTTCATACAAGAGAAACGTTTGATTGGGAAATACTTCGAGGAAATCAGCCAGGATACTGGAAAATACGTTTTTGGTGTGGATGACACATTAAAGGCTCTGGAAATGGGTGCTGTAGAAATCCTTATTGTGTGGGAAAATCTGGATATCAATAGGTATGTACTGAAAAACAGTGTTACCGGTGAAATTATTATAAAGCACTTGAACAAGGATCAAGAAGCTGATCAGAGCAACTACCGAGACGCCGCCACTTCTGCAGAGTTAGAAGTTCAGGAAAAGACGTCTTTGCTCGAGTGGTTCGCCAATGAGTACAAAAAATTTGGTTGCACACTTGAATTTGTCACCAACAAATCTCAGGAGGGATCACAATTTTGCAGAGGTTTTGGTGGAATTGGAGGTATACTTCGCTACCAGCTTGACATAAGATCATTCGATGAATTATCTGACGATGGAGAAGTTTATGAGGATTCTGATTAGAGGAACAAATGCTTACTGCTGATGCAGGATAATTGTGGAAGTATGTACCAATTTGTGATGAGTTTTTGTTGCTATTGCCATGTGAGATCCAAAACATAATTTCAGATGTTTACTGTTTTGACATTTTGCTTATTTTAACTACACGTCTATTGGATATGTGATTGTTTTCAATCAGCATCCGTGTTTATTTGATTATTGCATTTTAATCAGATAGATAGGTTAAGGGAAGACAAAAAAATGGTGATGGTTACTGTCTTTCACCTGGCAATTATGTCTTTAATGGCATAATATATGAACTTATTAGTGTCTTGAAATACTATGTTGGTTATCTTATTGGTGTGGTATCATGAGTATATGTTTTATTGTTGTCCTTTCAATTGGTACATCTTTCGGCACTTGTTAATTGACTCTTCCTTTTGCATACTCAAGTTTTTTGGTGCCATGACTGTTAATTTTTGTCAGAGCTCTCTGATGCTGTTACTGTGGTAAGGCATTCCTTGCTTGGTAGTGTGAATGAATTCTTTCAGTCAAGTCATTGCTAGCTGTTTTTATTCCCAAACCGTACTCACTATAACTTGTTTGTGATTTGTAGGATGCAACCCTCCCGGATGAGTATCATATAATTTTAGGTATATTGAATTAAGTCTGCATTTTCAAGGGTGAAATGATAAACTAACAAATCAAATAGATTTATTACTTCATATTATATGATATGAGGTTGAGATTTGGACAAAGATGTCAATTGCATTAGTTTAGATAGATTTCATCATATTGAAAATAAGACTTGAGACTGCGACCATAAATTTGGATCATGATGTGTTGTTAACTTGTTTTTGGTACATGATACAAGGGATAATGCTACCCATATGGGATTGTTGGAGTGAATTCTTAGTTATTAAAAACATATAAAATTTGTATCTCCAACATAAAGATCTCAACTCACAATCACAATGCCAGATCTACTACCTTATGTTATCTGGGGGAGGTGGTCCTTTCCTGCACCACAAAGCATGTAAATATTATTTGTTTTTTGTTTTCATAATTTGATATAGAATATTCGCATTAGTTGTTGTTACATTATTCTATTCCTAAATGAATGCTGACTGTCTCTGCATTGTTTATAAGCCAACAAAAAATATTGGTTGTGGTGCAAAAATTTTACTGGACCATTTTCAGTTGAAAACAGCCGGTACAAATTGGTTGTCGAAGACTTAAAAATGGGATGGGAAATACCAGGGGCCAGCCCGCCAGTTTTCTTGACCTATATGACAATCAATTCAGCATTTTAACACAAAGAATAAAATAACTACTAGCATTATTTTTTCCAGAATAAAAATACAACACATGTCCCGGACACCTTAAACAACATAACTCTAATTTTGTAAAAAGCAATAACGAAAATGGAAAAACAATAGAACCTTGCCTTGTTTTATTTATTTGACAACACAGGGATTAGAAGGTTCAAAATGAGGCTTGAATTGATGAGTATAATGAAAAAGAAAATATGGTTGCTCAAAGTAATAATCTCCGGTGAGGTATAGTAACTATACTCGATACGTCCCGATGGATGAGCTTCCATAGTACAAGTCAGCAGCTTCAGCTATCTGCGAGTGCAATTAGTTGATCCACGACACCTGGATCTGCAAGTGTGCTTGTGTCACCTAACTCGTCTAACTGCCTGGAAGCGATTTTCCTCAGAATCCTCCTCATTATCTTTCCACTTCTTGTTTTCGGAAGGCCAGGGGCCCAATGGATTTTGTCAGGCGCTGCGAATGCTCCAATCTGAAACAAGGAACAAACTTGAAATCTTTAGCATACGATATATACGTATGTGTAATCTATACTGCACACAACTCTATTAACAACTAGATCAATATTCTACTCAATGCATTTCAAAAGCTAGTCATCATACTAGGGGAGATAAGTGGTTCAGATTCAAACCTGCTTTCTCACTGTGAGTATAAGGCTCTTCCGGAGTTCTTCGCTGTAAGGAACACCATCCACAAGAGTAACAAATGCATATATGCCCTGTCCTTTCACCTAATGGCAGCATGCAAGTTGGATTAGATATGCAGGACAAAACTCATTTGCATCAATTACAGAAGGTTGAAATATACCTCATGCTCAATGCCAACGACAGCAGCTTCTGCACATTGGGGATGAGAAACTAGAGCAGATTCCACTTCTGCCGTGCCAATACGATGTCCACTGAACACATTAAAGACATCACACAAAGTCAAGGAAATTTGCATAAAAACTTGTGCTAAGATATTTACATATGCAAGATTCTTTGAGAGAGAACCGCTGTTTACTGGAATGAGTAGAAACCACTTAGCCGACTATGATAGCCGAATTGATCCAATAATATCACGTGCATGTTAAATATACATTATATGGGATGACGGCTGGAAAGCTTTAGAAAAATTCAAAAAAGTACCTAACATTGATAACATCATCAACACGTCCAGTGAGCCAGTGGTATCCATCCTTGTCCCTGAAACATAGACCTCAGTAAGATCATTATCATACTCATTTAACATGTCTTGCAACCCAAAGAGGAGGAAAACATTAACATGCGCACAGAGGAAACAATCCGTGATAATAATGGGTTGGATTTAAGAACAGAGAGGTGCATCAGAATCCTAAATGAAGTTCACAGAAGAAAGGATCCATGCCTNGGGGCCAGCCCGCCAGTTTTCTTGACCTATATGACAATCAATTCAGCATTTTAACACAAAGAATAAAATAACTACTAGCATTATTTTTTCCAGAATAAAAATACAACACAAGTCCCGGACACCTTAAACAACATAACTCTAATTTTGTAAAAAGCAATAACGAAAATGGAAAAACAATAGAACCTTGACTTGTTTTATTTATTTAAGAACACAGGGATTAGGAGGCTCAAAATGAGGCTTGAATTGATGAGTATAATGAAAAAGAAAATATGGTTGCTCAAAGTAATAATCTCTGGTGAGGTATAGTAACTATACTCGATACGTCCCGATGGATGAGCTTCCATAGTACAAGTCAGCAGCTTCAGCTATCTGCGAGTGCAATTAGTTGATCCACGATACCTGGATCTGCAAGTGTGCTTGTGTCACCTAACTCGTCTAACTGCCTGGAAGCGATTTTCCTCAGAATCCTCCTCATTATCTTTCCACTTCTTGTTTTCGGAAGGCCAGGGGCCCAATGGATTTTGTCAGGCGCTGCGAATGCTCCAATCTGAAACAAGGAACAAACTTGAAATCTTTAGCATTCGATGAATACGTATGTGTAATCTATACTGCACACAACTCTATTAACAACTTGATCAATATTCTACTCATGCATTTCAAAAGCTAGTCATCATACTAGGGGGGATAAGTGGTTCAGATTCAAACCTGCTTTCTCACTGTGAGTATAAGGCTCTTCCGGAGTTCTTTGCTGTAAGGAACACCATCCACAAGAGTAACAAATGCATATATGCCCTGTCCTTTCACCTAATGGCAACATGCAAGTTGGATTAGATATGCAGGACAAAACTCATTTGCATCAATTACAGAAGGTTGAAATATACCTCATGCTCAATGCCAACCACAGCAGCTTCTGCACAGTGGGGATGAGAAACTAGAGCAGATTCCACTTCTGCCGTGCCAATACGATGTCCACTGAACACATTAAAGACATCACACAAAGTCAAGGAAATTTGCATAAAAACTTGTGCTAAGACATTTACATATGCAAGATTCTTTGAGAGAGAAACCGCAGTCTACTGGAATGAGTAGAAACCACTTAGCCAACTATGATAGCCGAATTGATCCAATAATATCACATGCATGTTAAATATACATTATATGGGATGACGGCTGGAAAGCTTTAGAAAAATTCAAAAAAGTACCTAACATTGATAACATCATCAACACGTCCAGTGAGCCAGTGGTATCCATCCTTGTCCCTGAAACATAGACCTCAGTAAGATCATTATCATACTCATTTAACATGTCTTGCAACCCAAAGAGGAGAAAAACATTAACATGCGCACAGAGGAAACAATCCGTGATAATAATGGGTTGGATTTAAGAACAGAGAGGTGCATCAGAATCCTAAATGAAGTTCACAGAAGAAAGGATCCATGCCTTAGAGCTCTTTTACATTAGTAGAAATTACCTGCGGCAGCCATCACCAGTAAAATAATATCCAGCAAAAGGCTTAAAGTATGTGGTTTCGTATCTTTCATGATCACCATAAAGAGTCCGAAATGCACCAGGCCATGAGCTTTTCACACAAAGGTACCCACTGCACTCGCCTTCAAGCTCAACACCCTTCTCATCTACTATGACAGGCTACAATTACACCCAAAAGACACGATGAATTGTGAAAACAAGATGAACAGAAGGAACAAAACTGATATATTTGAATATAAAAGTTTTGCATCTCAGACCTGAACCCCAAAGAAAGGAAAAGTAGCAGAACCAGGCTTCTGCGGCCAGGCACCTGGTAATGGAGTAATCTGCCAGGTAGCAGAGGTGAAATATTGTTAATTGAATTACAGCAGCAACGCATATAGACAGCAATGAGAAATCAATTATATTAATATATGTTCTTCTAGAACTATGCACAATGAATGCTCTCACAACAGGAAACATATAGAAGAAACAAAGTTACCATGAAGCCACCAGTTTCAGTTTGCCACCAAGTGTCAGATATAGGACACCTTGCGTCTCCAACTACATTGTAAAACCACCTGCAAGAAACAGAAGGATGTTAATAGAAGAATTTAAAGAAACATGCATACAAAAATGGACTTCTGCATGAGAGGAGAAAAAAAAAAAAAGCGCTAAAAACCTCCATGCACTTGGATTAATAGGCTCGCCTACACTTCCAAGGACCCGTAAGGATTTGCGAGAATAGCGGGTAACATACTGCATAGCCAAAAAAAGAAAAAAAAATTAAAAAAAAAAAAAAATTACATGAATATGAAACCAATCAAATTTAAGTTAACAAATCGGCTCTCTTTTTTCTCTCTGTGCGTTTGAACATAAATAGTTGATAAAATATCATCACAACTTTAAGAATCTCTTTTAAAAAAATGATTTAATTAAATTGAGTATTACACACAATTATTTTCTTTTTTTTCCTTGATAGATAAATTCCATGACAAGACAATGAAAAACAAGCAAACATAGTATATGAGAAATGCCACAATGGAACTAGAGAATACAAAGGAATAAGTTGCATTGGTAAATGCAAGAACACCTTGTTCACAGAATGAAACCAAAAAGTAAAATGCTCTCAAATCACCTAAAATTTCAGTTTACTAAATCTTCATTACACAAGTTTAGACATGCAGGTTGCAAGAACAGGCCAGTCAAGAGGTCATTGTTGATCATATTAACAAATCTATGTAATTATTTGTGTAAAGTTAGGGGATTGTTGATCCTTCCCATTATCTTAATTACAAATAATTCCAGCAAACATTTTAACCTACAGATCTACATGCTTACCTCATCACCTTCACGCATGAGAGACCGCACCAAAGTTGGTGCAGTATAGAATATTGTCACCTTGTATTTGTCAACAATGTCCCAACAACGACCAGAATCAGGATAATTTGGAGCCTGCAGATAACAAAAGCATGCCATTATTAATGTGCCACTCAACTCCAACCACAGTGGAACTGAGAAACGGCCCTTGTAATTTAACATCCACCATACTCTTAACAGTTTATGCCCTAAAATTATCTGTTTATCCAGAAGATATTAAAACATTTATTTTCTCAGAGCTATAATCTATTCCCCAGATCAAATGTGTCTATTGAACAACTTCACAAGTATACAATTCATTACCCCTTCAAATACAACCACTGCAGCTCCATTGAGCAATGGTCCATATGTGACATAACTGTGCCCCGTAATCCAACCACAGTCAGCTGTACACCTATCAGAAAAACAAATGTTAAGTATTAAAACAATGATTAATGAGCTGATTCCAATTGAGAAAGTCACAATATAAGAGTAAGTTGAGTTTCAAGAATACCAGTAGACATCAGATGGCTTGTAATCAAATGCATACTTGAATGTAGTCGCAGTGTATACCATATATCCTCCAGTCGTGTGGAGAACACCCTTTTGAAAAATTTATATTAGTACACACTACAGAAACAAAGAAAGAAATGAGTTGACTTACATTAAGGTCGCAGATACCTTTGGTTTTCCTGTACTCCCACTAGTATAGAGCAGGAAAAGAGGATCTTCTGCATCAACCCACTCTATTTCACAAGTAGTTGGATATTTAGGGATGACATCCTGGAAAGCAATTTTCACTTGTTATCAAACAGGAAACAGGCTATCAACATATCAAGTCATTATAAATTGAACAAGGTTATAAGACTATTTCTACTTCTATCAAGCCACAGAATATAGAAGTATGCATTACGCATCCAGGTATTCAATTTTATACCAAAAACTTGAATTGTACATCAAAATATAACCGATTTCTCTACCATGAAGGAATACCACAAAGACATTAATGAAGAAGGCCTTGGAATAGACTACAAGCATTACAAATAATTCATGTATTATATACCAACCTGCCACCATACGTCTCTTCCTTCCTGCCATTTAGTGTTTTCCCTCGTCATGGCTGATTGGTTATCATAAGTTAAGCACAAATCTGGTCCAAAGGAAAAGAAGATGAGTACTTAGAGGGCAGAAAGTATAATAACTGATTAATTTGTCACTATAGGTCATTGCACTAATGATTGGTCACTATAGTTAGTGAAGATTGACATCAGGCAAGTCAGATGGATTTGAAACCAAAAGAAACCAAAGTCAAACAATCAGGGATGACCGGGCTGGTGATAATAACACAAGGTAATTTACCTCTTTATGCTAAGTCAATATGTATGATAATTATAACCCTTTGGCATACCCCTAGCTACGTGAAAAAGAAAAATCAGACATATTAAAGTGACCTCTAGATTAATAATAGCAGGCGGGCTAAGTACTAGTCGATACAATTTCATATGTGTCATTCCTCACAATATGAAGTCTATGTTTAGCATATCATCACAAGAAAAAACTTTTTTTACTGAAAAGATGAAAGGCTTACTGAACTTCAGATGAGAAGGTTTCCAGAATGTCAGACTGTCAGTGAGATATCTGTTCTGTTCAAAGAAAAAAAAAAATTACTCCACTCACCTACAGAGATCCCATTTTTGGCACAGTCAGCAAGGGCGGCATCAACTATGTCCTTCAGTTGGATGACCTTAGGACCTCTCATCACAGCATTACAAGTAATCAAAGCTTTTGGTTTGCAGTCCATGATTCTCTGTGAAAGAGATTCTGCAGAGAATCCAGCAAATACAAACTGAAGGCAAGGAAAAGCTAATTGCTAGTTATTCAAAAAAAAGTCATTGGATGAATTGAAAATACGACTAAAATTTACCGAGTGAACAGCACCAATGCGAGCACATGCAAGCATAGCTATAGGGAGTTCCATTAGCATGGGCAAGTAAATTATTACAGCATCACCCTTTTTAACACCAATATCTTTCAGATAATTAGCAAGCTGTAAATAAGATGACATAAAATCAGCATTGGCATTGGCTCATATAATCCAGTTGGAGTCGATTTATTCATTTAGGAAAAGACAAATAAAGCAAAATAGTTAGACCCGGCAAACTTGGTGGAGCAGCTGGAAGTATGTCAGAGTGCCATCAACACCAAACTCATTGCCTTCCCAGTAAATAGCAATTTTGTCACCTAATCCAGCTTCAATGTTTCTGTCCACGCAATTATAGCAGATGTTGGTGATACCGCCCTTGAACCACTGAGAGAATGCAGATGCAGATTACTTTGTTATTAACATTTAAATACCATTTTCTTTTTCATACTTATACTTTTGATCTGGAAAATATGCAAATGTACCTCGATCTTGATATTGCCTTTCCTGATGTCAAGATTCTCTGAGCAAACTTCCTGGTCCCATTTCTGCTTCCAATAGAATTGGGAAGCAATATCGGCCCAGAAACCAGCGGGGTCCTCAATGGACCTTTTGTACATTTCCAAATACTGATCATATCCCAGAAAAGTAAAGGCAATGTGAGTAAGAAAAAACAAAAAGAACAAAAAAGTAAAGACTTTAAACTATAAAGCTAAAAATACAGAGAAAAGACTTGACCTTTTCGGGTGAAGGAACCAAAGCCTGGCGAGTGAAATCTTCACTGGGATAAACACGATCATTCTCTTCAGAAGCAAGAGCTTCACCCAAAATTACAGCGTTCAACTGTGGAATATTACCAGCTCCAGATGGGAAACTTTTCAAAGATTCCACATGTCTCAAGTAATTTGATGTCTTCAAACCAGACGATGCCATCACCACTACCGCCCTTCTGAAACCAGCACCGCCACCAGCACCCGAAAAAGACAAGGAGAATGAAGAGAAGGGTGTTGCGAAGGAAGATGATGAATGTTTTTGTTGTTTGACTTGATTTGTTGAGACCAAAACTGGAGCTTTATAAGTAGCTCCTCCTAGTCCTAGACCGGGTAAACAGAAATTATTATAATACCACCCAACTACACGGGGATTACTGCCCATTATCACGACTCAATTGTTTTAAATTGATCTATTTTCAATTATTACTACTATTTTTCAAAAAAGTTTAAATATTTAAAAAATAAAAAAAATTAGATAGATCTGCTTCTGTTTATATACACAGTAATAGTTAATTGGATTTTACCAATTCCACCCCCTTAACTTTCCTTCGTAAACACTCGTATAGAAGTAAAAAAGGAGACGGAGATGACGTTTCAACTCCGAACTCAAAAAGAGCTTATCTTCAAATCCAATTTTTCAATATCTATATATTATTATTTCAACATTAAAATAGTAATAATATAATAAATAAATAAAAAGCCAACCTGTTACGCTTACGCAGGCAGGCGGGCACGGTGAGTGTTCGGGTTTGACGGAATAGAAAAAGAAAAGAAAATCCCTCTAAAGTCAAAACTGGCAAAAAAAAATCAAACTGAATCAATGAAAACATATAAAAAAAGATCGGACAATTCAACGATGATGATTTCACCATCAAATAATAATAACAAAAGAAAACGTTGAACAAACAGATGTTGAGGGAGCAGCCAATTGAATTGAATTGAAGTGAAGTGAAAAAACGCATAAAAAAGCTTGAACTCGTTTATAAGTAAGCGACGATGATTACGAAGTGATGCTTGGAGAGCAGGGCGTTTGAATTTGACGATGACCAACAGCCCCAACGTATGGAGAACTTGTCGAGTTAAAAAGCCAAAAATGCTTTTGAAATTTTGGATATATTTGATTAAAAGTCTGTCAGGGCAGTGATGACCCGACCGGATCAACCGTATCTGTTTTGCTTGCTTTGTGTCGAAGATAAATCAACGTTTTCTTCTTTTTGAACGTTCGGTTCAGCCATAAATGAATTCTTAATTATAAAAATTTTAATACAAAATGAATTAACGAAACAATTATTCCAATAATATGATAACTATATATATCAATTTATGTAATTAATTTTTTTTATATGTATTTATAATGCCTCTTCTTTCTTTGTATATAATATTTTGATGGAATTTTTTTTAGACGTGGAAGATTCTTCAAAGTTTTGATTTTGAAATTATATTTAAAAAGTAATTAAATAATAATAAAAACAAAAATTTATAATATTTGATTAAAGTTTAATCTTTTATTGTAATTAATGATGGACCATGATATTTGTATTAAAAACAATGCAAAGGCTAACAAAGAGGATGAAATTATGACATATTAAGGTAAAACAAGAACCCTAAGGTAAGGGGTTAGCTTAACGGTTAAAGAGGTTTGTTTCTTTTCTTGAGTTCTTGGGTTTAAACCTTGAGGCAATCTACCATAATAACATTATGATTTACCTGATCCTTAGATTTATAGGATGTTCAATAGACTTTATGAATCAGTTGAAATGCGTATAAACTAGTCTAGACATCCCGTTAAAAAAAAAAAAAAAAAAAAAAAAAGTAAGACAAGTGAAAGAGTTGAGAATTAGGTGTTGAGCTAAAACCATTTAATAATAATTTGGGGATTAATTTTTTTTATTATAATCACAAGTAATAATAAATAAATAAGTTAATTTGAGTCTACTCTAGGCTGTAATTTGAACCACCAAGTGCCCAACTATAGTTGCCTTCATAATAAACATGTCATGTCACATTGTGACTTGTCCAAATCTCAACTCAATATTTTTCTAACCTGCAAATTGGAATGTTCTTCATCAAATCACACCAACGCTCTCAACAACTTCATTAATGATATAATTTAAAGTTCATATCACAAATTTGAGAATAAAAATTAAAGATTAAATGATTGCAAAGAGTTAATTAAAATCTTAACAGAATTATTTTGTTATTTCTAAAAACCTTCTAAGTGCAAAAATGTATGGGCCTGGGCTATTGGCCCAAATAATGAAGAATTGAGCCCAGTATCTTCACCGCCAAAATCAGATTACGAACAAATAACCGCAACAATTCTCCTTCCACGCGTTACAATTGGACTCGGATTTCTTTGATTTCTGATTCTTTATCTTCTATAAACCCTTATCCCAGCATCATAAACCACTCTGCACTACGAACAAGGCAAATTTTTCAATAACGAAGAGCCATGAAGGGCCTCTTCAGCCACCTGAAATCAACTAAGAAGACACCGGTGGAGCTTGCCAAACGCATTCGACAACTTCTCATCCGCGTCGACAAGAACGCGAATTTATGTGAGTGTAAGATTTCTGAACTGAGAAAATCGATTTTGGAGATGAGAACGGTTCTTTTTGGCGACGATCAAACAGAACCAAATCCCAAGGCTTGTGAAGCGTTAACGAAGGAGTTCTTTAGTTTAGAGAAGATACGTTCCGACTTCTTATCGTTTGTCTTCCGAGATTAGAGAGAGGGTTTCGACGCGATGCCGGTCACGTGATCACGAATTTGCAGAGGCAAAAAGTTGAATGCAAGTTGATTGCTTCTGGGTATTTGGAAAAAAATTGGACCTTTTGGATATATTGATATCTGCGTATGAACATAAAGAGGGTGAAGATGGGATTGCGATTGCCCTTACTTATGGCGCTATTGCAAGAGAATGCATTCGGCATCAGAGTGTGGCTAAATATGTGTTGGAATCGCAACACTTGAAGAAGTTTTTCAGGTATTTTCAGAACCCACATTTTGATGTGGCTTCAGATGCTCAAGAGACTTTTAAACAGCTTTTGACGAGGCATAAATCAATTGTGGGTGAGTTTCTTAGTATGAATTATGAATGGTTTTTCCTATAATACAATTCACAGTTGTTGGAATCTCATAATTACTTGACCAGAAGGCAGGCTGTTAAGTTGCTGGGAGAGTTGTTTTGTTGTGGATCAAATTCTGGTGTAAGGGTAAAGTATTTGAGCTCATTGAGTAACTTGAAAGTGCGTGCTGCTGAATCTTCTTAGAGATTCAAACAAATGTATACAGTTGGAAAGTTTTCATGTGTTTAATTTGTTTGTTGAAAATCAAGATAAGCCTCCTGAGATCAACTATGTCCTGCTCAAAAATAAAAACAAGCTTCTTCAGTTCATCGGCGGCTTCAATATTGATAGGGTGAATGAAGAGTTTGAAGCTGACAAATCGATGGTTATTACGGAGATTACTGCTCTGGAACAAAGAAAGCAGCAGTCAGTCCTTGCGTTTTAATATTCTTCCAAGTCCACGCCTGAAAGGAGTAGTGGAATAGATGTTTATATGTGTTATGCCTAAAAAAAACAGGGCTGGTGTAAGCTTTCATTAGCAAGTACTAATCAGAGTTTAGGAAGGCTTTGCACCATTTAGGATCTGCCATATCGCCCTAAGACAGAAAGAATACAATTGTCACCAACTCAATAGGCTCAAGTTTTATCTGTAAATGAATGATGTCCGCACACCTGTCCAAGCCCCATATAATTTAAAAATATTTCATAAGTTATCAGCCAATGAGACGCAAGGAAGGACTTGCACAACATCTACCCACTTGCAGACTTGTAATCATTACATTGAACTCAACGACTATAAATAGAGGACTTCCCCTCACGAAATCGAGATCTTTGATTTTCATAAAAACAAATAGCAAAGACAACCCACGGGAAAGAGATTGGCTCAATATTCTCTTTGAGTATCAAGCACTTGTAATAAACAATAACACTTATATAAAAGAAAACAGTGGATGTAGGAATCGCTTTAAGCATCCAAACCACTATAAAATTCTCACTGTGTCATTTATTATTAAGTCTTTGCATGTTATTGTAACCTTATCCTAACTCTCAAATTAATCACGTGTAACTTCTAAGACCTGCTTTGCATTTTGCACGTGCGAGGTCGTTGGTGTCAAAATCAAGTATCAACAGTTTAATGCTAGAAGGAGGGCAGGTTTCACATCAGCTCTTCATCCGATAATTAGTTCTACCTGCAAACTCATGGCTCGTGGTCTTGAAACCGAGCGTGTTAGCACCAACAACGAGGAGACTCCTCGCATTTAGGAGGTTACTCCTCCTAAAGTAACTTTGACTCCCCAAAGTACTACGACGGACATCCCCTTAACTTCTCAGCCATATCCGGCTGTGATAGATTATTTGGAAAGGTTCAACAATGCCATTCAAACGATAAGCCAAAGGCTAGATCGTTTGGATCAAGTCGTGCTACCAAACTTTGATCAGGTGGTACCACCTCCAAAAACGCTTGTAGGTCACGCTAAAGTGTGGAAACGAGCAAAAGCTCATACCATGCGCATTACAACGCTTAAAGACAAGGGAAGACAAGTGGCTGAGCATTGGCCGAAAGACTCTAAAGGGCCAGCGAATACTGGTCGTGAGCTAGGGAAAATACCTATGGCTTTGCAACTTGGCAGTATGTCGCATCAAGAGCCATCCCGTGCCATATCGCAAGGGCACCCCCACAAGAGTGCTTGGTAGGGAGATTCTCACCATCACCAGAATGATGATCTAGACCATTATCGCAAGGGAAGTACCCACCGTCAGTGGGTCAGTTCTAACTACTGCGGAGGTAGGGAGAACTTCTTAAGCCATTCAGTGCCTTGACAGGGCTCCAACCAGCATTTGTCAAGGCATGCTGAAGACTTCGGCCAAGGCAGGGAAGGTTCTGACCTGCAGTCCTTCGTTATTCGCAATCATAAAGAGCATATCTACATTGCAGAAAGTGATCCCCAGAGGGCTCCGCTTCTTCAAATAGAGGAGTTACAGCTAGCTCTAGATCAACTTAGAGCTCAACAGAACGAGCAAGGGCATGTCATTGAGGCGTCTCTCTTTTCTCCAGCAGTTTTGATTGCTCATCTCTCGTCAAGATTTAGAATGCCCAACATGAGGGCATTCAATGGAAATTCTGATCCGCAGGTTCACCTCTATGAGTTTAACGACCTCATGGAGCTTCACCAAGTTTTTAACTCGGTGAAGTGCCGCTGCTTAGCAGTGACTTTGACTGCCCATGCCAAATATTGGTTCAGATCGCTTCTACCAAGGTCTATCAACTCGTGGCAGCAGATGAGTTTGTTATTTTTTAGACACTTCCAGGCTAATCGGAAATTCTCAATGCCATTAAGTTACCTCAGCAATATACGACAGGAGAAGAATGAGACTCTCCCGTCCTATATTGATAGATTTCACAGGGAACTAAATAAGGTGGCTAATACACCCGAGGACTCAGGTCAAACTTTGATAATTGCTGGAGTTCGCCCGTAAACCGACCAGCGGAAGAAACTGCAATCTGAGGATGATATTTCCCTCACTTGCTTCCACAATCTCACAGAAAAATATCTGAGGATAGAAAACTTAGTGGCAACTTTAAATCGCCACGACCCTAGCCTTCGACCAATGCTCCTAGTCGGAGGGAGGAAAACCAGGGAGAGAATAGTAGAAGATCTGATCGCAAGTGGGCAAATGACAATCAGAGAAAGAGAAAGAAGCAATGATTTGAGCCCAAGAAATCATATGCCCAAGTTCCTCATCGCAATCACGACTGAGATATGTTTAATCCACTCAATGCATCGGTTTTAGCTATTTTGGATAAGTCAGAAAAAGCTAATCTGCTTGGAGAGCCACAACCCATAAAAAAACCTGCATCTAAAAGGAATGGCAAGAAATACTACCGTTACCACTAGGATAATGGGCACCACACCGATGAGTGCTGAGCTCTTAAGCAGACAATTAAAGACCTCGTTTAAAAAGGGCACTTCAAGGAGTATGTTGATAGTCCAACTCCTACTAAGGAGAAGGATCAAGAGGGCAATGGGAAAAGGTGCTGAGATCGCGAAGGTCTTTACATGGTCGGGACCATCTTTGGGGTACCTCATATAGCCGAAAATTCTCGGAATGCATAAGAAAAGTATGCTTGAGAGGCTCAGCATGAGCCCTTAAATGTTATGAATCTAGAACCGCGACCTAGCAAGGTGCACAGAGAAGAGGAGATTACCTTCTCTGAGAAAGATACGAAATGAGTGCACCACCCTCATGAGGATGCACTTGTTGTTGTGGTTGAAATAGGAAGGTACGAAGTCCACAATATGTTGGTGGACAATGAGAGCGCCTTGAATATCTTATTTTAGCGAGCTTTTGAGGAGATGAGATTAGAAGAGATAGATCTAAAGCCTATTGCAACTCTTCTTTATGGTTTTACGGGGGACCACCTAATTCCTCGTGGAATAATTTCCCTCTTGGTCATTTGGGAGATACCCTTGGAGTGACCAAAATGACAATTTCTGGTAATAGACTATCCATTAGCTTTTAATGGCATCGTCAGACGATCTCTACTTCAAAATTTCAAGGTTGTCACCTCCATCTATCATCAGAAGATGAAGTTTCCCACTTCGATAGGGTGTGGGGAAGTCAGGGGATCACAACATGAATCTCACGACTATTATAACAGGGCAGTGCAAATGGCATGTAAAGGGAAATGGAAGCTTGCGGGTGTTCTCAAACAAGCGATGGCGATCAGCAGGATTGAACCCCAATCTGGTCTAGTAGAAGACAGTATCGACCCTCATATTCAAGAGAAGTATTCCCATAGTGGGCCAGTTGAGACTTTATCTGAGGTTTCTGTCACCTAAAGTGAGTTGACCCGTGTGCTGAGAATCGAAAGCAATCTCAGCTCGCAACTAATTTAATGAGCTTCTTCAGACATAATATAGATGTTTTTGTATGGACCTATGCAGACATGGTTGGGACCAGCCCGGATGTTATATGTCATGCACTCAACATTAACAGTGAAGTCAATGCAGTTCACCAAAAGAGAAGAGCTATGGACCTAGAGTGCTATACAACTTTTAAGGTTGAGATGGATGAGGTCCTTTCAATCAGGTTCATTCGGGAAGCTCATTACCCTAGTTGGGTTGTCAATTCTGTTTTGGTTAAAAAGCCCAATAGTAAGTGGCGAACATGCGTTGATTTCACGGATCTCAACAAAGCCTGCCCAAAAGAAAATCTCCTTCTACCAAGAATAAATCAGCTTGTTGGTGCCACTTTCAGGCACGAGGTGGTGAGCTTCATGGATGCCTACTCGGGATATAATCAAATTTCGATGTTCACGTTCGACGAGGAGCATACCTTGTTTATCACAGATCAAGAACTATACTATTATAGAGGTATGCCCTTCGGTCTGAAAAACGTTGGGGCGACCTACCAGTGTCTGGTTAACCATATCTTTTCCGAGCAGATCGAAAAATCAATGGAGGTCTATGTTGATAACATGCTGGTCAAGTCGCATGTTGCTTCAGATCACATAGCCAACCTCGCAGAAATGTTTGATATACTCCAGAGATATAGAATAAAGCCTAATCCTCTATAGTGTTCGTTCGGAGTGTCCTTAGGAAAATTCCTGGGGTATATGGTTAACCATTGGGGAATTGAATTCAACCCTAAAAAGAACCAAACTCTTTTAGATATGAAAAGTCCTGCCAATTGCAAACAAGTTCAGAGCTTGAATGGGAGAATAGCGGCTCTCAGTCGCTTCATATCAAGGGAAATATATCGTTATTTGCCGTTCTTTAATATACTCAGAGCCAACAAGAGATTTGAATGGACTCTAGAGTGTGAGCAAGCCTTCCAGAGCATAAAAGAGCAACTTGGAAAACAACATTCTGTCTACGCCTCTTCCCAAAGAAATTTTGTTTATCTCCTGTCTGTCTCTTAGTATGCAGTCAGTGCAGCTCTTATTCGAGAAGAGAGTAGAATTTAGTGGCCGGTATATTACACGAGCAAACGGTTATTAGATGTCGAATCAAGGTATCCAGAGATGAAATGATTAGCTTTTGCTTTGCTGATTGCTTCCAAGAAGCTAAGACCTTACTTCCATGCCCACACCATTCATGTATTGACAAATTATTTGCTCATGCAGGTCTTTCAAAAGCCAGAGGCCTCAGGTAAATTGCTCAAATGGGCCATGGAACTAAGTTAGTTTGATCTATATTTAGAATAAAAGTAGCTATCAAAGGGCAAGCTGTTGTTGACTTTATATCGGAGTTCTCTTATCAGCCAAATTAGGAACTCGAATAGCCAACTAATGAAGTCATTCAAGAGACTGTTCAAAACATGTCAACCTGGAGTCTCTATGTTGATGAGTCTTCTAACAGCAGAAGAGCCGGAACTAGTATTCTGCTCAATAGTCCTGAGGAAACTTACATTTATGGAGCCTTTAGGCTCAAATTCAAAGCCACAAATAATGAGGCCGAGTATGAAGCGATATTTACTAGTTTGCGACTAGCAAGAAAGATGAGTCAAATATGATCAACATCAATAACGACTCCCAACTGGTAGTCAATCAGATTTTGGGAGAATATCAAGCCAAATAAGAGAATATGATTAGTTACTTGAAGAAAGCTAAGGTCGCACTTGAGTCCTTCAAGCACTGCACGATCAAATAGATCCCGAGAGATAGCAATTCTATCATGTATGCCTTGGCGAAGATAGCTTTATTGTTGGACTCCGATGTGCCGAATAATATCTCGGTCAAATATATCGAAGTTCCTAGCATCAACTCAGTCGACCAAATAGTGGCAACAATTGAATTTGTGTCTTGGTGACTCCAATCATTCAGTATCTCAAAGAAAGGGTTCTTCCTAACATCAAGACTGAGGCAAGACTCCTACAGAGTAGAGCTACCCATTACACTCTCATCGGAGATCAGTTTTATAAGCAAGGGTTTAGCACTTCCCTCCTCCGATGTGTGACAGATGAAGAAGTAGACTGCATCATAAGAGAGATACGTAAAGGGATCGATGGTAATCATACTACTGCACGATCTCTCACTAATAAAATTATCCGCCAGGGATATTATTGGCCCTTACTTTATGAAGACACCTACAACTTTGTGAAAAAGTGTGATAAATGCCAGAGATTCGTGAACATCCCATGAGCTTTCCCACCAATTGACAATGATGACCAATCCCTAGCCATTCGCTATGTGGGGAATTGATCTTATCGATCCTATGCCAACTGGTAAGGGGGGCGTCAAATATACTATGGTCGTAGTGGATTATTTCACTAAGTGGGTCGAAGTAGAACCTTTGACCGCTATCTCTACCAAAAAGCTCAAAGTCTTCGTCTTCAAGAATATAGTGTGTCGTTATGGAATTCCTCATACACTCATCTCAGATAATGAAAAACAGTTCGACAACAAAGAGTTCAAGCAGTTTTGCGAAGAGCTGGGGATTCATTATTTGCCTCAGTAGCAAGACTACAAGCTAATGGTCAAGTTTAATATGTCAACAAAACCATTAAACATACTTTGAAGGTCAAGCTTGCCGCAGCAAAGGCAATTGGGTCGATGATCTCCTAAAAGTTCTATGGGCATATAAAATAACTCCGAGGACCTCTACTTCAGAAACACCTTTCTCGTTAGCATATGGTTCCGAGGCAATAGTCCCAGTTGAAGAAGGAATTGGTTCACTTCAAAGGGAATTCTATAATGAAACAGATAATGATGCACTTATGTGTGCAAGTATGGACTTAGTTGAAGAGCACTGCAACAAAGCTCGGTTACAGATAACTTCCTAATGGCAGTGGGCAAAAAGATTCTTCGACTCCAAAGTTAGGAGAAGAGACTTCCAAATTGGCGACCTAGTCCTCAAAGAAGTCCTTCTCGGAACAAAAGAACCAAGGGTATTGGGGTCTAATTGGGAAGGTCCATATCGCATCGTTAAGGTAATATGACCTGGGATGTATCATCTCAAAAGGCTTAATGGTTTTGAAGTACCACGAGCTTGAAATGTTGAACATTTGCGCCCTTATTATCAGTAACTCCAAACTCTTGTATAGCTTATGTGATTTATTTTACTTGCAAATTTTTCCTATAAATATCATGAATAAGAGTATCCCTATTCTTCTTGAAGAATTACTTGAACTCTTGTATAGCTTATGTGATTTATTTTACTTGCAAATTTTTCCTATAAATATCATGAATAAGAGTATCCTTATTCTTCTTGAAGAATTACTTGTGTCGTAATCTCAAGTTTTAATAATCTTATTATTTACAAAGTTTTACAAGTTTTACAATCAGAAAGGTTATATTTGTTTAGTGAAGTACTTAAGCTATAAAAGTGCTATCACAAGTGGTTAAAAAGTCTATTTATATATTCTCAAAATAGGTACATGGACGACCAACAAGCTACAAAAGAAAGCGAGCAGAAACAAAAAAGACTTTTCCAGAACAGGCGACAAAAAGGTCGATCATTTATCTTGAACTTCAAGATCCCTGACTTTGGTTGCTATGACCTCGGAGTCGGTCGGTTGATCTTTAGGATTCTTTGTTTCTTGTTGATCTTCCTTTTGGGCGAATTCTCGATCTTCCTATTCGTCAGTAGATTGCATTGATGCAAGCGTTATCTGATACTCTTTAGAGAGATTGAAAATGTCCAAGTTTGGATTGTTCGATCGCAAGCTATGAATAACTTGCAGCGCCCAATGACCAACTTTCCTTTCTACCTTGTTGTTTAGCTGCTTCATCTGCTCTGTCAACGAAGTGATCCACCCGTGAGATATCTCGAGCTTTGTGTCTTTCACTTTTATCTCCTTCTCTGTGTTCTCCCACAGCTTAGTTTGAGTCTTCTCTATCACCTTCTTGTGATCTAAGCTTTCTTGTAGCTCCTTCTTTCTTTGATTAAAATCTCTAGTGAGCTTCGCTATTGTAATTTGCAGCTCTTTGGTATGGTTGTCCTTCTTTTGAAGCTCGTGCTTCTGGAACTCTACTATTCACTGAGCAGAATCCCTTTCTACTAGAAATGTGCTCACCTGAACTTGTGCATCGCTTGTGAAGTCGTAAGGGCTTGCTCAATTTGGTAACCTCCTCCTTCATTTTGTGAAGTTTTCTAGAGGAGTTTATCTTCATTTTGTTATGGGCGACGTTCAAGGCGAGCAAAGACTGTAAAAGAAAGGGATAAAGAGTTAGTTTTTATAATAAAAACTAGGGAACTCGACCAGTAAACGAGTTTACAAAGAGAAATGTTTGTTTTACCTGGCCTTGCATTTGAAGCGTAGTGGCCACCAGGTCAGAAGGTGGGGAGGCTAAGTACCTCTCGAAGGTCGATGCTAGTTGGCACTCCTAGAGGGTGAAGATCACCAGCCTTAGATGGTCTGGCATCTACCCCAAAAGGTCCAACACAGATTGATCCTAACCTTTTGTGGCAGGGACCTCTTCAGTTTATTCTTGGCTAGCCTCTCCTTAAGTGGTCGCACCTTCCTTCAATTGTGAAGTCCTTAGGGCACCCTTTGAGGCGACCTTTGAGGTAGGAAGTTGGGTAGGTTGCAACCCACCCGACAATATGACAAAGTCATCTGATTCAGAATTAGATGCTTCAGCTGTTAGTATCTTCTTTTTCCTCGAAGCCACAATCTTCTTCTTCATTGGGCAAGCAACGACAGGCTGGGGAACTTCTTCATGTCGCTCTGCAGTTGGTTGCCTTTCGGCATTAGTTTGAGTCCTTGTTACAGGGACATTACTGGAGGTCGGTCCAGCTAATGCATCTAGAGTTAGCCTTGGGAAAGTGATTCCCTCATACTTCTTCGATGTCTTTGATTTCTTCAATTGCATGGCATATGAACATGTTAGCAAAAAGAGTCTAACTTTGTAAAAGACTTGAGTTTTTTCTGTTTAAGAAAAACTTACGAGTTGAATCGTCTAAGTATGCTTCGGGGGGGAAGAATCCGTACTTTCGAAGATTCTCGGTCGTCACGAGCAACTTTGCATCATGACCTTGTTCAGGAAGTTGACCAAATGCTTGGATGAGGCTGCGATCAATCAACAACTACAATTTAGTTGTTTTTTTTTCTACAAAGAAAAGAGTTTGTTAGCTTATTATCTAATAAAGAATTAAGCTCAAAGGACGAACGACCTGAAAATTGAAGGAAAAAACCTACTTGGTTCCTGAAATTTATAGACACTGTCGTACTTAAAGAAAAAATATTTGGTCTCGTAAGCCCCTACGTTGCTAGGGTAACCAAATATTCCTCCCTCGATCATTGATCGTTTGGAGAGGTAGTACGAGTCCTTATCTTTATTCTTCTTCAAGATATAGGCGCAAGCGAGCTCTAGTGCCATTGGCTCCCCGAATTCGTGCTCGTCGAACGATATATACATAGCAACAACTATCATATATGCGTTTGGCGTCAGCTGGAATAGTGCGACCTGGAAGTGGTCAAGTATCCACCTGATGTAGGGGTGGAGGGGTATTCTCACTCTGCATTTGAAGATGGCTTTTGAGATCGCATCCATTCCCTCGGGAGGCTCCTGGGCAGTGTACAACCTCTTTTGGTACACGTCCACGTCGATCACATACTAATTCAGTGCATCTTTGATTTCGTTCATTGTGATAGTGGATCGTATCACCTTCTCGAGACTTGTCGAGGCGCCCGGTGGACGCAAACTCCCCTCGCCAGCTGTTCTCATCTCAGGGATCTCCGTTGCTCTTAGAGTCTGTAAAGGTATGATGTTTAGGGGAGACTCAAACCCTAAAAAATTTACCTCATACGATGACTCAGATGAGTAAAAAAACCCTGGTTTTTCTGCCATAACCATCAAGCTTTGGACAACCCTAAAATCTCTTAAAACGATCCTCTAGGACTATTTACCCTAGGTTTTGAGCTTTCAAGTGTCTTTTTCGAACACTATCCAGAAATGCTCCTTATTTAAGTCTACCAGACACTCATGACCACCATGACTGTAAAAAAAAAAAAGTTTTTTTTGCAGGAATGAAAAAAAGAGAATAAGGAAGAAATTTTTTTACCTCCTGGTTGCTTGGAATGGGCGCTCTATTGTAGCATTGGTTCGCATGAACTGGTGGAAGAATAACAAATTTTTTGGAGTTGGAAAACGATGTTTTCTCTATGAAGAATTGGAGTTTTCTGCAAACTTAGGGCAAAGTTAGGGTTTTATAGGGTGGAAGATGACGCTACAGCTTCCTGTATAAGCGACGTTTGGGTTGGAACATGCTCTCAATCGTAGATTGAGATCACATGTCATCAATCTACACGAAGAGTAACCCCCACACTTCGTAAAAATCATCTGGCGCTTCTTTTTGTTGAAAATGCCAATCGCCTGCGTAATTATCTCCTTGACATTAAATGTGCCTTCATCTGCATTTAATGTACCAAAAGGGAATGTTGTTTCAGCATGACTTGTATTTAATGCTCATGGCTGACACTTATTGTGTGCAGAGACATGTCTGTCAGATAAAGTTTACTTTATTAACTGAGCCAGCTGTCAAGTGCAATAAATAACATCTGAAGAGGTCGTTCAAAAAAGACGTTTATTCAACATGTCGAACTCGAACACCAAACAAGATGATTCATAATTTTCAACAACGAAATATTCTAAGTGTTTTTCAGGTCGTGAATGACAGTTAGAGTTCAAAACACATCCCGATGACTCAAAACAAGATCAAACTCAGGTCGGTAGATCTCAGTAAACGATCACGTCGGGTCGCTTGTGTTACTCTTAAGATAGCTCATGACCTACACTCAGTTCGCAAGTCAAATCAAGACAATACTTCAGAAGTCGGACCAAACAAACAACTTTAGATCTTCTACAATAATATGATTATACTCAGCTCGAGCAAGCATTTTTGAAGACAAGTTAGGTCGCAACATAATCATGAAGTTCTCAAAATCCAATTCCTTGGATCTCAAGAACTGGGGAGCTTTTGTTATGCCTAAAAAATCAGGGCTGGCATAAGCTTACATCAGCGAGCACCAATAAGAGTTCAGGAAGGCTTTGCACCATCCAGGATCTGCCACGTCGCCCCAAGACAGAAAGAATATGGCTGTCACTAACTTAGTAAGCTCAAGTTTGGTCTGTGAATGAATGAGGTCCGCACACCTATCCAAGCCCCATATAATTTAAGGATATTTTCTAAGTTATCAGCCAATGAGACGCAAGGAAGGACTTGCACGACACCTACCCATTTGCAAACTTGTAATCATTACTTTGAACTCAACAGTTATAAATAGAGGACTCCCCCTCACAAAACCGAGATCTTTGATTTTCATAAAAACAAATAGCAAAGACAACCCACGGGAAAGAGACTGGCTTAATATTCTCTCTAAATACCAAGCACTTGTCATTCTGTTCGCTATTCGCGACCTCTTGTAACTTATCTAATAACCAAGAACACTTATATAAAAGAAAACAGTAGATTTAGGAATCGCTTTAAACATCCAAACCACTATAAAATTCTCACTGTGTCATTTATTATTAAGTCTTTGCATGCTGTTGTAACCTTATATAACTCTCAAATTAATCACGTGTAATTTCTAAGACCCGCTTAGCATTTTACATGTGCGAGATCGTTGGTGTCAAAATCAAGCATGAACAATATTTATATATTTTTATTTATGTAGGAAATTTAAATAGAATTCAGTGATTCAGTGTTATTTGATAACATAGCTTCCATTTGTTACGAATTCTCTATGGTAGCTTTTCATTTATTCTTCTGGATTTAAAGAGGACATACACAAAAGAGGCTTCAAAACGAATGATGGTGAACATTAGCAGAAAATATTTCTGCTACGAGCTAGCCGGATTTCGGGACTTGCAACAGTTTTTAATAAACATCAAATCAGACATTATAGTTATAAATAGGTTATGGACACTTGTGATGGCTGTTTGGAGAATCCTCAAAATAATACATCATATGACATATATGATATCTACACTCTTGACAAGCTAACTAAAAGATAAATAAGAAATCATAGTCCAATAAAAATTAAAATGCAATGTATTGGTTTCAAATAATATTGGAGTAGGTCGGGATTCGAAAACAAATACATGACAACAGATCATTTGGATGTTTGCTTTTCTAGTTCATCTGCATCGGCAATGAAATCACCTCTCTGATTCCCTCTTGTGGTTGTCTGTCTCGAGAATCACCCTGCAAACCGTAAACAACAGGGACGAGCAAGCAGCAATAGAAGTTCATGTTTGGAAATTCATAAGTGCAGATTTCCCTCAAAGATTGGGTCCTCAAATCGTAAGTGACAATACTACCAGGGAGACGCAGGTACATTGTTTGAGAGTTTCCAATGTAAGCGAATGGAGATATGAAGTAGGGCTCCCAGTGTGAAAAAAGATTGTTTCTCTGTCTAATACGAAGCAAGACATCAGAATTTTGTGAAATCAAGTTCTGGTGTCTAGCAGTATGAACTAAATTCCACACATAGTTAGAATAGAAGTCATGATCTTGTTCCTTGATGAGAACCCAAATGTGGATTCCTTCAGAATCAGAGTAGCAGTAGTGCAGACGTCCTTCAGACTCAAACAAACATTGCCCAAAAGTCAGAGAATTCCAAGACCATCTTTGGGGATAGTTTGGCAGCTCAATCACCCTACAGAGCCCATGATTGACATGATAAACCAGTAAGTATCCACCCAGTTCCCAATAAATAGCTCCGTTTGCAAAGAGAGGGGACATGTCGAGCTTGGGAAGATCAGGTGGCAGACGAATTAAAGGCCTGTATCGTCTCCATATGTTAGTTTCAGATGAGAAGATCTCCATTTCTAGAAAACCATCACTTCCAGTTGGAGGAACTGCGGCTGACGACGACTCTGGGGCACATTCTTCTTCAACGTCAACGCTGAATACTCGTACAACTTGATAGCGAAATCCATCAAAAGCCAAACCTGTTCTAATACTACGTCTAGTTATCTGGGGTCGTGGAAGAACCTCCCTTCTCTTAGAAAATAGATTGAATAGATTATAGCTCACCTGGTTATCCTGAACACTTGACAGCAGAAGCAAACCATTGGCAGAAGCACAAACGTGTAGATTTCTTGTAGTACAAAAACTCAGGGATCGGTTCACAACGGCAGACCCTTCATCAACCAAATCCAGGAAAACATATTGAGCGGAGCCATCACTGAACAAGTAATGGCACAGAAGATTCTCACTATAATTTCTGGTGCCAACCCAGTTGGGTTTAGACCATCTTTCCATGGTTTCTGGCAATACAAAACTACTCCTTGATTTTGTAATAGAATATAAACAGCCTTCTTAAAGAAGGATAAAGATGACAACACTATTAGCCAATCAAGCACCATAGTGACTCATCACCAGGGCAATTGACAGTATGCGCCTGAAGACAGAAGCACAGCTTCGATAATTGCAATGACATCCTTTCATTGGCATTTCCACCTATAATATCCATACAAAAAAGGATGCTCACATTGACTACTTCAACTGCATTATTTTATACCAAGAATTGGCATGTGAGTTTTTCTAATCTCATGCCTTATAAAATCTCGTTTTTCAACCTCAACCTTACAGCTGAAGGATGTTCGGCAATGGGTGGACACATGCAATAGAATTTAAGAAATTAAAAAAATACTAGAGAATATGAAAATATAACGCAAACCAAATGAGACTCATTTTGATTATCTTATAAAGCGTAGACATACCAATTGCATAAAATGAGAAAATAAAAGCAAAATTACTAGTCCATTTTAGAGAAACTGACAACTGAGGCATCACTTTTGAAGCTCTGAAATCATAGATTCATCAGTATAGTATATAAATTTCTCAAGTTTTCAGTGAATTTTAATTACTGTGTAACGTTGAAGGATCATTGGGATTACAAGTCAAAAGAATATGAAAGTAACTATACAACAAATAAGGCCAGAGCATTTGCTCTGGTTTCTGTCATTCCATAAGTGTAGAGAATTGGTAATAAGAATCGAGATAAACAAAAATAATATTACCAGAGACCACAAAAGGATTGAGACTTTTAACTGTACAACCAACTCCTTTCCCTCCAACATAATAACGAAGGATTAAAAATAAGGGAATCATTCCAATCTACAAATCTTCTTTGACTTATTTTATTGGAGAAAAGCTTATAAGAACAGGATTTTGTATGATTGGAGGTTCTACTTTGATACAAGGCTCCTCTCTCAGTGATTACAATGTGTACAATTTGAAACGTAATTAAACAGTAAGAAAATCATCCAGTAAAGTTAACCCACATCCCCCTTGAAGCAATGGAGCTGATATTGCGGGACATAGCATATAAACACTCCCAAGCAGTTGGATTCATTTGTAAACAGGAGAGAATTTTTCTCCATATCAGTCACTCTCTTGTCAACACTTGGCGTAACCCATGCTGCTGCTGTACTCTCATTTAGCTTGAGCATGGCATTCAGCCTTTGCAATACTGCCTCGGTATTCTCATTCAGCTTCTCTGGAAGGGCATTCAGCCTTTGCAACGCTGCCTCTGTATTCTCATTCAGATTCTCTCGCATAGTGTTCGGTCTCAGCAAGGCTGCCACTGTATTCTCATCCAGTTTATCGGGCATACAATTCAGAAGTGCGTAGATCTCATCCTTCATTTTTGCATGATTATATAGTTCAATCATGCAAGTATAATGTTCTAAAATAGGCATGATACCATAATTTTCTATCATATACCAGAAGTAATGACAACCCTCATCTACATTATTTGTATGTACACAAGCACATAAAACACCTACAAAAGTGATTGCATCCGGTTGAACATTTGTGTTCTCCATCTGCGCAAAAAGAGCAAGGGCTTCCTCGCCATGCCCATGCACACCCAAGCTAGTAATCATAGAATTCCAAGTGGCTAAGTTCTTAATTTGCATCTTGTCAAACACTTTCCTAGCATCCTCCAAACTACCACATTTGCTATACATGTCAATAAGAGCAGTCCCAAGGAAAACTCCAAGTTCGAACCCATTCTTTAAAGCAAAGTCATGAATCCAACTACCCAATTTTAGACTTCCCAGGTCCGTACATGCTTGTAACAAGCTAACAAGTGTAAACTCATTTGGCCTGACATTATCAAGCTGCATTCTCCAGAACAATTCAAAAGCCTCTTGAGGTTGTTGATTCCTAACATACGCATTAATCATAGCCGTCCACGAAACAACATTTCTTGATTCCATTTGCTCAAAAACAGCTCGGGCAGAATCCAAATCCCCACAAGCAGCAAGGCCAGTAATCATAGTTGTCCACGAAACAACACTACGAACACGCATTTTCTCAAACACCTTACTTCCACTATCTACATCCTCACACTTGAAATAAAGATCCATCAAAGTATTCTGCACAAACATATCTCGGAAAAATCCTGTTTTAACAGCCAAACCATGGACCTCTTTACCCTTCTCAACATCAAAAGCGGCCAAGCAAGCTTTAATAACAAACGGGAAGGTGAACTTGTCAGGTGCACAACCTTTGCACATCATAAGGTTAAACAAATCCATAGCTTTCCGGGACCTGCCACTGTTAGTAAGTGCCCTAATCATAAGATTCCAAGTAAAGGCATGAGGGCGCTGAATTTGATGAAAAACCAAAAGGGCATAATCCATTTTACCATAAGAATAGCAAATATCAAGTAATTTTCGAACAAGTAACTGGTCATCAGTGAGGCCGTGGCGGATAATTCTGGCATGAATTAGCTTCAATTGATTAAAAGTTGTGCATTTTCGAAGTAAAAACAGAGCTTCCTGAGAATTGAACCTCAATCTAGAGCTAAAGCTTATTGAGGTTTTATGGGGAACAGGGTCAGGACAGTATGAAAGGCATATAGCCATGATTATTGGAGAAAATTGTGGGGAGTTGTGGAGAATAGATGTATGTGAGACTTCATTTACCTCTCCAACGGTGCTGGACTCGCCAGCCGGGCGCCGAGATTGAAGAAGAATTGTGGGCCGCAGGCGTGGCCGTCTAATCACTCGACAAACTGGATATTTGTAGAGGAGTTGTAATTTTTAATTTTTGTGGGATGACTGTGCACACTCTTTTCCCACTATCACGTTCTACTCCTCTGTGCTAAAAAAACTTAATTTAATTCTATTCTATTCAACCCAATATATTAATAATTATTTTTTTCAGTAAAATTTTAAAATAAACAAAAACACTCCACTCATCCACCCAATTTACTATCACTTGCTAGCAACCACTATTGACCATCGATGATGTCATAAAGATATATGATTGGCTAAATTTGACCGATCGTGTGTCGATCTATCCATTTTTGACTAGATTCACTATAGATTTGGCCAGATCTATGGCTAAAGATCTGGTTATTAATATATAATTCTAGACAATCAAATATCTTGGCAATCGTTTATCCACTAGATCTGTGGTTGTAGATCTGGCCGTTTCTGATCAAATCCACAAGGGATCTAGCCGAAAAAGGCTAGATCAGCACATGAATGTCCAGATCCAACGGTTCGTGCATTATTTTGATAGATACCGACCACCTTTTGACAATGATAGCCAACTGTCAACAATATGTAAGTGAGTGGATAGGTGAAAGTATTTTTGTCAATTTATGAACTTTTATTGTGAGGGTGTTTAATTAAATTAACCAATCTAAATATTTTAAAAAATATACCAGAACCCTATCATATTTTTCTAAAAATGCTATTAGTAAAATGCTATTTTAAAAAGCTAACAAAGCGGAGCGGTAATTTTTAATTTTGGTGGAATGGCTGTGTAGTTGCAAGGCTTTGTTTGGGAAGTGGATTGACATTATCCTGGTCTGGTAATAACCCTACTGGAAAACACTAGAAATCAATCAGCTGTTAACAATATACACCACACCAGGCAACGTGAATCGAATACATTTTGTTTTCTCATTAGTTTCTTATATTTCATCGTTTAAAAAAAAAAAAAAAAAATTAATTTGAAAGAGAAAATGAAAGATGTAAAGTGCTAATATCTCCATCTGCAAGTCGATTTCAAATGAATTTTGTTGCAAGGAAGTAGACATCATATTAATCGGGAGATGTTCATGG
Organism: Pistacia vera; assembly: GCF_008641045.1. Lineage (NCBI taxonomy): Eukaryota > Viridiplantae > Streptophyta > Magnoliopsida > Sapindales > Anacardiaceae > Pistacia > Pistacia vera. Next base: position 186,981 of record NW_022196754.1, on the reverse strand, counting down.
CTTAACTAGAACTGATTTTGCTGCATCCATCCAGATGGTTCATGTCATGCGACAGTTCCCAACAAGAAGTTCCGTGAATCCGTGTGCTGCTCTTCTGTATTTGCCTGCACATAATTCAGGATGATCATCAAGAAAGACAAATTATGTGTCCTTACTTCAATAATGAGAAGTTATATATCGTAAGGTTTAATCTACCTGGGGTATGGTATGGATGATTAAAATTTTAACACTTTCAGCTTCAGCTATTACAATCGTTTGTGCCAAGGTCTAAAGATTTTTACTTGTGTCAAAAAGTCCCCTTTCAATGAACTGATTAATTGTTGAGGTAAATAAAGAACAAGAATAAACCTGCTCCTTGACAATTGAATAGTAATCCCTAGTCGAGATTATATTGAATGATGTCAGAATATAAATGTGATCATTCAACCAACATATTTCTGCAGATATACCTCCAAGTTGTTGTTTTCGTGGAAATAGTTACTTTCTGTGCTTTGACCAATCAAACAAATTTTCTTTCCCAGGCTCTCCATGAGCAACAGCCATAAATTAGAAAGCATGTTGCATGAAACAATCTCTCTATCTGAATTCAGAATGGCAAAAAGAATCTCCTCTTCAGTACTTCAGGAGAAATTCATAAGCATACGACAGACTTATCTCTTTGATGATAATCATGCACATTATGTGTTGAGGAAATAAATATATGCATGTCCTTCTATATATAAGCGAGAAGATTTGTTATTAGGAAATTCCTGAAAGATTGCATGATGACATGTTTACAGTTTACCTACAAAACAAGGTGGTACCGGTTAAATACTGTTAAGCATATTGCTTCTCTATTCCCTGTATCTTCTAACTATAAATGAGGTAATCAGGAAACAAAATTTCATGTAGCTATTCTGTGAGGGTCTAGGCAACAATCAATAACCTTAGATATATATCTCAAATTTCGAAATGCATCATCCCTTGATAAAGCTTTCTAGCACTGGATAGTCCCTTACAGGAGTGCTCATGAATTGCTAAGCTATTATCCATTACGGCAAAATCAAGGAAGCAAAACAATTATATATCAATTATTGGATAAATACACCCATGATGAAGGGTTGTGAGAAGTGAAAACTGCCAAAGGCAGTTTCTCACGAACCGTTCCCATATAAAAGGAAGGTTTTTTCTTTTAGAAAAGGTGACTCACCATAACACACAAAAACGCAAAGGAAAAATATGCTCTCTCTCTCTCTCTCTAGAATTTGAAAAAGAACAATTCACTTCGTGGTTTTCTTCCAGATTAACTTTATTGCTTCAGAGATAAGGAAAATATGTATTTATGTTGTGTAAATTCATTGTAGTTCATTTATATATAAATGTGACTGCAATGGTGACTATGATCTTGAGATTACTTTAGGATATATGTTATTCTATGTTATTTCCAACATTGGTATCAGAGCCGTGGTTCATACTGTTTTAAATTCATACTGTTAATGTTGAAGCAGGTTATTGGTTGATAAATGCAGTTCTGATTTTTTTCAAATTTTGTATGTAAAAAGTTGTCTTTTTGGTAATTATAATTAGACTACGAGATTCCTTATGAAATTATGAAGAAAATGGTTTTTGAATCATAAAAAATGGAGTTAAAATGACTTAGATATGTCTCTTTGAAGTTTCGGGTTTCGTATGAGTTAATTTTCGGGTCAGGTACCCAGTTGCAGACCCGGACAGAGGTTGAAGACGACACGAACTGACATGTCGTTTTCGATCCACCCTTATGAATGACATGTCGTTTTTTTCCTGATTTACTTCTTTTTGAAAAAAAATTCAAATAGGCGTGGGTGGTGAGACTTGAACCCAAGTGTCCATAGTTGAAGCCCAATGCCTGAACCACTGGGCTAATTTTGTTTTTGTGTTAACTGTATTCACAAACACAATATATTCCTATCCGGCCCAACCCATAACCAAAATAAAAAATCGGGTCAAGTTGACCGGTGGACCCGACCCATATGACCGAACGGGTTAGTCAAACCCGGTAATGAATCAAACCCGACCCGTAAAGTCAAACGAGTCGGTTGAACCCCGTCAATGCATGACCCGCAAGACCAAACAGGTCAGTCAAACCCAGTCAACCCCCGACCTGTAAAAGTCAACAATGTCAACGGGCCAACTCGGGTCAGGATTGACCCAGGTGAATGTGGAACGGGTCGACCCGACCTGAATTCGTGTGGGCACGTGCCATGCGCGTGGAGTGCCCTACCGGTGTGTGGGGGCGCGTGGAAGCTTCTGTCGGCGCGTGGGGGCTTCTGGGCGGCGTGTGAAGGCGCGTGAAGTATTCTAAATTTTTTTTCTTTTGCTGTAAGGAAAAAAAATGAATACTTAATATGTTGTTATGAGTCTAATTTTGTTATTGAACCATAAACACGTATATATATTATTTATCAAATATAGTCAACCTTTATTTGATAAATAAATAGTTTTTTTTTTGTATTTGTTACAGAAAAATGTTACGTTATAGACGTGCAATGGTTGCTAGAACACCCGCTCAAAGGGAAAGGGTTATGAACATGATTAGAACTCTACCAACTCACACATTGATTTTAAGAGACACAGAGGATGAGTTGGTGCAACTCGTAAATCATTTCATTAATGTGAATGAAAAGATTCAAAAAATTGTCTGGATAGGGGGATTAAAGGAAGATGAGTCGAAATACCAAGTTCTAAGAGAGACTCTTGGTTACCCTAATCTCGTTGGTCTCCTTGATATGGTTTGGACCAAGTTGAAAGTTCACAAATTTAAAGATGACAATAAAAATTATAGACGTTTAGTCAACAACTATATCAAAGAGTACATAAATTGGGGTGCAAAAAAAAAAAAAAAAAGACAGCTGGTGCATCTATAAGAGTCTCCACTCGTAAAGGACATCACAAGAAACTGGGAGTTCCCCTGCCAGGGTTAATTACAAGTTAGATAAAGACCTTATTATAAGGATTATCAGATCCTTCCCAATTTTAGGAATGTGGCTGTACACTTAATATTTTTTTTTTTTGGAATTTGTTTGTTTTAATTTCATTACATGTTGAATTCTATTTAAATAATGAAATTAGTTTTATTTATTTATTTTTCTATTTTATTAAAAGTTTCTGTGAATTTATGTTGATTTATATTTATATAATTGTGTCTAAATATATTTTTGAATTGCAATTAATTATATCTATGATAATTGGAAATTGGAATTTTGGATGATGATTGTTGACATTGTTAACTTTTGATTCCAAATCTAATATACAATTATTATTAGTATAATTAATTAAATGAATATGTATGTTCCGAGCATTGAATAACATGCATTATCCAACGTGTAATTTTGTTTAGAAATGGCATCTGTATCTAAGAACATTGTCGCTGAACTTAACAAGGGAGAAAAATTTAACGGCGACAATTATGAGATATGGAGCATGAAAATCCAATATGTTTTGGAAGAACAAGAGGTTCTTGAAGCTCTTACTACAACCATGGAAGAGCCTGAAGAGGGAGTCACGGCTCAACATAGACGAGACCGTGCCGCTTATGACATATATATCTCAAATTTCGAAATGCATCATCCCTTGATAAAGCTTTTAGCACTGGATAGTCCCTTACAGGAGTGCTCATGAATTGCTAAGCTATTATCCATTACGGCAAAATCAAGGAAGCAAAACAATTAATTTTAACACTTTCAGCTTCAGCTGTTACAATCGTGCCATTTCAATGAACTGATTAATTGTTGAGGTAAATAAAGAAGAAGAATAAACCTGCTCCTTGACAATTGAATAGTAATCCCTATAAATGTGATCATTCAACCAACATATTTCTGCAGATATACCTCCAAGTTGTTGTTTTCGTGGAAATAGTTACTTTCTGTGCTTTGACCAATCAAACAAATTTTCTTTCCCAGGCTCTCCTTATATGTCCATGAGCAACAGCCATAAATTAGAAAGCATGTTGCATGAAACAATCTCTCTATCTGAATTCAGAATGGCAAAAAGAATCTCCTCTTCAGTACTTTAGGAGAAGTTCATAAGCATACGACAGACTTATCTCTTTGATGATAATCATGCACATTATGTGTTGAGGAAATAAATATATGCATGTGCTTCTATATATAAATGAGAAGATTTGTTATTAGGAAATTCCTGAAAGATTGCATGATGACATGTTCACAGTTTACCTACAAAACAAGGTGGTACCGGTTGATTACTGCTAAGCATATTGCTTCTCTATTCCCTGTATCTTCTAACTATAAATGAGGTAATCAGGAAACAAAATTTCATGTAGCTATTCTGTGAGGGTCTAGGCAACAATCAATAACCTTAGATATCCATTAGGGCAAAACAATTATATATCAATTCTAGCTTACACTTCTAGAAAATTTATTTTGCAAAGAATTAGAATTGGAATATTTGGTAACTTTCACAAGACAGCAGCTTACAATACTGCAACTATCAATGTGTATAGTCAAGTGAATATATTGAAATAAGCAATTTTTGTAACCTTCAGTATCGTTTGATGGTCATGACACAGGAACTGAATGGTGATAGTTTTCTGTAGTTTGTCACGCACACTATACAGAAATTGCCTGTATCAATGAATAAATAAATAAATTGATTCCCTTAGGCTTCAAAGAACTAATTTGGCAAAGCTGATTCCTGAAGTTCTCTTTGTGCCCAATTTAGATAAAAACTTATTAAGTGTTGGTCAATTAATGCAAAGAGGTTATATGCTTGAATTTGCAAATGATGTATGTAAAATAAAGGATTCAAATGGTGTGGAGTTCATGTTTGTGCCTCTGAAGAATAAAAGTTTTGTGGTGAATTGAAATTCTAGTGATAAAAATGCCTTGAGTAGTGTATTAGAAAGTGAATCTTGGTTATGGCATAAGAGGTTGGGACATTACAACCTCAACTCCATTAAATTGGCTAAAGAAAATAAAATGGTGATTGATTCAACCATAGAAGTTAGTGTTGTAATATGTGAGAGTTGTCAATTAGAAAATCAACATAGCATGCCTTTTCCTAATTTTTCAACTTGGAGAGCCAAGAAGAAATTGCAATTTGTTCATTCTGATTTGTGTGGACCAATGAAGACACCTTCCCTAAATGGAAATAGATGCTTCCTTAGGTTTATTGATGATGCAACAAGGATGACATGGATTTATTTTTTGAGATTGAAGTTTGATGTGTTTGGAGTGTTCAAGAATTTTAAGGCAATGGTTGAAACTCAAAGTGGTGTGCCTTTGAGGAGTTTGAGAACTAAAAATGGCAACGAGTATTCCTCTGCCGGGTTTGATTTGTTTTGTGCAGATTTTGGAGTCCAACATCAATTTACAGTAACCTACTCTCCACAGCAAAATGGAGTAGCTGAGCGAAAGAATAGAACTGTGATGGTGATGATGAGATGTTTGCTGGCTGAGAAGAAGATGCCTAAAGAGTTTTGGGCTAAAGCTGCAAGTTGAAAAATGGACTGCATGGAGAATGATACATGTGATACTATAACATGTATATTAGTATTTTGTAAAAAAATTCAATCAAATTGAAAACAAGTAAAGTATAATTTGTTACCTTAAGTTCTTAGCAACCTTGGAGACTTTTAATTTCAAGAGAAATTAAATAAAAGAGTATCCACACTAAGGTAAAAGAAGAATTAGGCCAAGAGAGACATTTAGGGTTCACAGAAATTTTGATCTCTCTACTAAAATTGATATATCATTTTCTTTATATATGTAGCCTTGTAAACAATTCAATAATTGTTTTGGATTCCTTAAACAATTCCATAATTATTATGAAGTTATTAAACTTCTTTAAATAATAATATTTGATTAACATTTAATCATAATTAACAATTTAACTCTTAAATTGTTTACATAACAATTTAACCCTTAAATTGTTTATATGTTTACAATTACAACCCATTGTTAAATTCAATTTAATATAAAGAAAATGATTAATTATGAATCGGAATTCCATTTAATTCCAATTAGCAATTTAACTCTTAAATTGTTCATAATAACTAATATAACCCTCCATTGAATCTAATTCAATGATAATAATATAAATAACTTTATTACCCTTGATAGGTGCTAACAAACCTTGAATAATCAACTCTCTTTGACTATTTCTCCATTCTCCTTAGTTTTTATGTGTAGCCTCTTAGATTCACTGTAGCCTAGCTGTGGACCCAACATCATAGTCTATTCTGATATGTTTCATCATAACTCTTTATGACTGAAACTCCCACAGATTATGGTAGGCATCTAACGATGCTCCATAACCCCTAAGTCACAATGAAAATATACTCCAACGAACCCTTTGATAATCATACGTGCTGTGCAATCAAATCATTCTATTGTCTAATCCCAATTAAGAATGAATTCATGGTATGTCAAAATCTTTATCTTAATTTTATATCAAATTGACAATCAATACATACGAAACGTGTCACCATGAAACAACCTTTTAGGTAACATTTTATATACCCCGGCCGGAGATTTCCGTTTTCCAACGTATCTTGATATTTGTCTAGAAACTTGATATCAATCTATACTAAGTCAACGCGTCCCATCTTGACTATCACTTGTCTTCATACATAATCAACACATGGCCAAATCGGCTTATTAACACAAGACATGATTAGCCTTATGTTTATACACCATATGAGCCATATGCGTTTATGCAGAATCCAATCATGATATCTTAAGTCTAAGGATTAATAATACACTAGTACGATCTTATGATGCATCATTGACTACATTTTAAACGTCCATGTGATTCATCATAAATGGCCATATTCGATAAACAATCCACTAACCGCTTATCCATACTAATGCCCTAGTGATATAACTTTTATAATCACCCACACTAATATCATCATATGATATTCAACGGAGGCATTCAACATGCCTACTATGTAATATTATTGCCCAATTAATATTACCTATGTAGGGAATACTTTGATGATTTTGATCTTCTAAAGATTTGTATCATCTGGACATTTCACATGTAATACATATATATAAATGAAGCAATAAACCACATGTGAAATAAGAACACTTTCTTTTATTAATAAGATAAAAATGTATATACAAAATATATACATTAACATATATATATACAAAACATAATACCCTGAAACCGACAACATGATTGGTTCCTAGGGCATACACTAACACGTGTACAATAGTGTATTTGTTGAATAGGTTACCAACAAAAGCTGTGAGGGAGATGACCCCGTTTGGAGCTTGGTGTGGGATGAAACCAACACTAAAACATACAAGAGTGTTTGGTTGTGTGTGTTATGTGAAAGTACCAGATGTAAAAAGAAGTAAACTTGATGAGAAGGCGAAGAAATAAGTGTTTATCGGGTATAGTAGCCAAGCCAAGGACTATAAAGTCTATGACCCGATTTTGAAAAAAAAAAATTCAATTAGTAGGGATGTTGTGTTTGATGAAGGAGCATCCTGGAATTAGAAGACTGAAGATGAAAATAATGTTGTGACTTCCTTGAAAGAAGAATGTGTAGAAAATGAGAGAATAGATGAAGTAGCCGTGAAGGGTACTAAGTCTTTTGAAGATGTTTATCAAAGGTGCTGTAGTGTAGTGTTAGAACCAGCATCATATGAAGAAGCAAGTAAGATAGAGGCCTAGAGAGATGCAATGGAAATTCAAATAGCAATGATAGAAAAAAACAAGACATGGGAGCTTGTAGATGCACCGGAAGGCAAGAAAATAATCGATGTAAAATGGGTTTATATAACTAAGTTTAATCCTAATGGAACCACTCAAAAATTAAAGGCTAGATTAGTGGTTAAAGGGTATGCTCAAATGGTAGGTGTAGACTACTTTGACATGTTTGCACCGATGGCAAGGTTAGACATAGTTAGATTGATTATTGCATTGGTTGCTCAAAGGAAGTGGGAGATACTACAGTTGGATTTCAAGTCGGCGTTTCTAAATGGTTGGCTTGAGAAGGAGATATATTTTGCTCAACCGAAAGAGTTTGAGGTACAGGGAAGTGAAGAGAAAGTTTACAAGTTGCATAAAGCCTTGTATGGGTTGAAACAAGTACCAAGGGCTTGGTATAGTAGGATTGATTCTTGGTTTGTGGTTCAAGGATTCAGGAGGAGCCAAAATGATGCAACATTGTATATAAAGGAAGATGGAAGAACTGTGATTGTTTCTCTGTATGTTGATGATTTGTTGATTACGGGTGATGTTAAAAAGAAAATTGAAGACTCTAAGAGAAGTGTGATGAAGGAGTTTGAAATGAGAGACTTGGGGGAAATGAATTATTTCTTAGGTCTTGAAGTAATTCAAGAGAAGGATTGCATTTTCATATGTAAAAAGAAATATGCTCAAGGGATTTTGAAGAAATTTAAAACGGATTGTAAACCTACAACAACTCCCTTGCCATTAAATTTGAAACTTTCACAAGTTGATGGAAAAAAGAAGGCAAATGGAAAAAAATTATAGAAGCCTTGTTGGAAGTTTAATGTACTTGACGGCAGCAAGGCCAGATATTATGTTTTCCACTAACCTTTTGTCTAGATTTATGCAAGAACCAAGTGAAAAACATTTACACAAAGGAAAAAGAGTTTTAAGATACTTGAAGGGGACAAAAGACCAAGGTATTTGGTTTAAAAGAGTTGAGGAGGAGAAGCTGACAGGTTATGTCGATAGTGATTGGGTTGGAAGTGCAAACGACATGAAGAACACTACCGGTTTTTGTTTCACTCTTGGGTTTGGGGTGTTTTGTTGGTGTTCAAGAAAGTAAGAGATTGTGGCTCAGAGTACATCAGAGGCTGAATATGTTGCAGCAGCAACATCTACAAACTAAGCCTTGTGGATAAGGAAGCTGATGAAAGATTTAGGAATAGAGCAAGAAGAAGCCACTTCAATTTTGTGTGATAACAAATCAGCCATCTCTATTGCTGAAAATCCAGTCCACCATGGAAGAACAAAGCACATTAATATAAAGTACCATATTGTTCGTGAAGTTGAGAAGATGAAGGAAATCAAGATGATGTTCTGCAAATTGGAATTTCAAGTTGCTGATATCTTCACCAAATGTTTAACAAAATCCAGATTTGAGATGTTAAAAGACTTGCTTGGGATTAATACTAAAATGGTTCAAGGAGGAGTGTTAAAAGATGAACCATTTTCGGTTGAAGGAGTGATTGCCACGACGGTGAAAAAAGGATGTCGTAGCAAGTGTGATGATGTTCTCTGAAATAGATAAGAGAACTATCTCTGCGGCGACAAGAACTGTCGCAGCAAGCATTAGGCAATTGACGCGAATGTTGGGCAATTGACGATCACTATAACGAAAGTTTTTATCACTACAGCGAGTGTTACTTCATAAAGATAGAGACGTTCAGGTTCTTTTGGATAATTGTTGGAGAAGTTATAACTTCCCCTTTCTAAACTGATTGTTCAGTTATTTATTATTATCTTAGCTCTTAGATCAACTATATATGTGTGGAACGTTGAATTAGTTTTAAGTTTTTGATGTAGTTGATTTTTAATGAAGCTATTCTTTTAACTCATCTGTCTTTTGTGCGTTCTTTGTTTATTTTTTGCTTCCAATTCTAACAATGGAAAGATCTTCACTGTTCAATTCAAAATGCTAGAACTAGTTGCTGCTCTCTTCGTCGCAAAGCATTAATCTCCCTGATAACCACTGATCTGTCTGTTTCAAACTCTTCATTATCAACATCAAAGCTGCCCACGAATTGAAAAAGCTTGCTCCTATTTCCGAGTAGGACAGTTTTGATCTCCTGAGACTTGCTTTCATTCGCAATAAACATGGTGAAAACATGAAAGCTTTCCAACTATATACATTTGCTTGAATCTCTGAGAAGATTCATCAGCACCAGCATGTTCTCCAATGAACTCAAATATTTTACCATCACATTAGAATTCGATCCATGAAGTAAAATATCTCCTAGCAACTTCACCGCTTGCCTTCTATTAATGTAATTACCAATTTCCAAAAATCGCGAATTGTATTCTTGGAAAAACCATTCGTAATTCACAAAAAGAAACTGAGCCACAATAGTTCTATGCCTCGTCAAAAGCCCTTTAAAAGTTGCTTGAGCATCTGAAGCCATGTTAAAATCTGGATTTTGTAGATACACAAAGAACTTCTTCATATGCGGTGATTCCAATACATACTTCGCCACACACTAATGACGAACATACTCTCTCGCAAGAGCGCCATAAGTGAGAGTAATATCATCATCATCAGGTTCATAACTAGGTATCAAAATATCCATAATATCCAAGTTCTTTTCCAAATACTGGCAAGCAATCAAGTGTGAATTAACCTTTTGCTTCAGAAAATTAGCGATCACGTGAATCACATCGAGTTGAAAACCTAACTCCAATTTCGAAAAACAAATTACGATAAGAAGGAGTTTGTCTTCTCTAAAGAACTAGCTCGTCAATTCCTGACAAGAATTCAAGTTTGGTTCTGAATCCTCATTGCCAAAAAGAACGGTTCTTAGTTCCAAGATAGATTTATTTAACTCAGAAATCTTGCGCTCGCATGCCGTTTTGGTGTTCCTGGTAACGTAGAGGAGAAGTTCTCGGAGGTGTTTCACCAGCTCTGCCGGCGTCTTCGTCTTTGTCGTCGGCATTGACTTCGAATTCTTGAATAATCTCTTCATCAGTCATCTTTGATCTTGCGTCGAGTGTTTAGAGAGTGTTGGCGTATGATTGTTTTGAAAATTGGGGTTTTTATATGTTATCGCCAGGAAAAAGGAGTATTTGGCGGTAATCAAGTAGATTTTACATTTTAGAATATACGTTGTGTTAATTCTTTAGGGAGTAATTTAATGGGCCAAGATTATTAGGTCGGTGTTGAATGGGTAGGGCCAGATAGCCCAAAACAATTATATTTATAAAAGACTTGATGAATTAATAGTTTTTAGTTTTGTTGAAAAAATAGAAGAAAATAATAAAATTGCATACACCAAGGTGTAAAGCTCGTAAATTCATTCAATTTGGATGGAGTTGTTACAAAGAAATATATATATATATATAAGTTGATGGTATTTTTTGCATTAATGAGAAGTACGAAAATCTTTTGAGGAGATTTACGCAAGGGCTTGTTGTAAACTGGAAATTTTGGTGCTGGAGTAATATGAAAATGATAAAGAAATACAAAGCACAAGGAATTTTTAAAGTGGTTCGGATGCAAGGTGGAAATCCTATGTTCACTGTTATGTTATTGCTTTTTTTTTGTTTTTTGCAAGTACAAACGACCTCAATTTTAAGTACAAATGAAGTGATTTCTTACAGTAGAAAAAAAATATTGTTGCCCAAGATTGAAAAAAGGAACCCTTCCTTAGCGTGTGAGACACTTTTATATACTCTTGCCTTGGTGGACTTATTGGCGAAGTAATCATTTCAAAGAGGGACACGCAGCCTAGGGCGATCTTGTACATGAAGTAACCTTCTCAGAAGGGGACATACGGCCTGACTGACAACACAAGTTGCTATTTGCCAATGAAGTAACCTTTTGGTAAACTTAGAAGTGAAATAGCCTCTAATGGAGTGACACGTGGCCTGGTGATAATGCATCCCTAAGACACGTGGCGTGAACCTAGGCAAGGTGGATTTATCACACAACTAAATTTTATGTCCGCCCAAGTTACCATTAAAGCAAACCAAGGTTTTAAAACCCGGCCTGAGGTGAAACCCAACAGAGTAGCCAGGTCCCGGGTTGACTGGTTGAATCGGTTTGATCGGTGGGTCAACCCGGTGACGTTAGCATGTCCAAATGTTTGAAATCCAACAAAAATACTCATGAAAATTACACATAAGTCTCTATTGGTTTAAAATCCTGCAAAGCACCCCAAGTTACACCGTTGGTGTCGACAACCTAGGCCAAATAGGGCTTGTTTCTAGCGTCGACAACACACCCCATCACCACGCAAACTCTCCCCTCAGCCTCCTGATCAAAAACCATCTCATCCCACCCCCGTTCGCCTCGCCAATCGCCGACAACAACCGATTATTTTTGCGATTTTCTGTTGTTTCATTCATTGAAAATTACCTCCGTCGCCACCTTTCAACTCACTAGCCCTTCCTCTTCAAAACTCCCAACATTCTAGCCAGCAGTTGTTTGCCAATCGTTGTCCTAATCTCTAGGGTTTGTCATGAATAGTAAAATTGGTAACTCGGCCAGGCGAAGGCCTCAAGTCCCGGTTGAACCGATTAAATCGGTCGAGCCGGGTTTTAAAACTATGAAACAAACAACACTATTAGCATTTCCTTATTAGAAGGAAAAAATCAATGGGATAAAAATATAAATAAAGAAATACAAAATTTTAATGTATTTAGTAGTATTTGATGTGTTTAAACTAACCCTTTTATTTTTTGGGATATTATACATAAATTGGATGATATAAAAGAATATAAGTCCATCTAAAATTCACCAGATTGCGCTAAAATTTTCAAAAAAAAAAAAAAAATTGTTGACAAATATATTATTTAATATTGCATTATCATAATACAAAATGTCTTAATTTTATATTAGAGCACAAGTTATGGCATTATTTTCCAAAACCATTTGATAATCGAAGTTTCGGTTTCACTAATCACTATCACATGAGACGGTCAAGTAGTGGTTTGACAAATGTGTTAAAGAGTCTTGAGTTGGCCAAAATTCCGCTCTTCTTATCTCTAGCATTCGCCAACTCATCATCCCTCAGTTTCAGATATCCCCATATTGACACACAAGTATCCAAAATATGGGTGCTAGTAGTGACCCGAATCTTGACGGTTCGGATGAGCAGCAGAAAAGATCCGAGATCTACACCTACGAGTCTCCATGGCACATCTACGCCATGAACTGGAGCGTCCGTCGCGACAAGAAGTACCGTCTCGCTATTGCCAGCCTCCTCGAGCAGTACCCCAACCGGGTCGAAATCGTCCAGCTTGATGATTCCACTGGCGAGATCCGAGCCGACCCGAATCTTTCTTTCGAACACCCTTACCCGCCCACTAAGACCATCTTCATCCCTGATAAAGAGTGTCAGAAACCCGACCTTCTCGCCACCTCCAGTGACTTCCTCCGCATCTGGAGGATTTCCGAAGAAGACCGGCGCGTGGAGCTTAAGAGTCTCTTGAACGGCAATAAGAACAGCGAGTATTGTGGGCCGTTGACGTCTTTTGACTGGAACGAAGCTGAGCCTAAGCGAATCGGAACATCAAGCATCGATACCACCTGTACAATTTGGGATATAGAGAGAGAAGCTGTTGATACTCAGCTTATCGCACACGATAAAGAAGTGTACGACATAGCGTGGGGCGGCGTCGGAGTTTTCGCTTCCGTTTCCGCGGACGGTTCCGTTAGGGTTTTCGATTTGCGCGATAAGGAACACTCGACGATTATCTATGAGAGCTCGGAACCGGACACGCCGCTGGTTCGGCTGGGCTGGAACAAGCAGGACCCGAGGTACATGGCGACGATAATCATGGACAGCGCGAAGGTGGTGGTGCTGGACATTCGCTTCCCGACGCTCCCGGTGGTGGAGCTTCAGAGGCACCAGGCGAGTGTGAACGCGATTGCGTGGGCCCCGCACAGTTCCTGCCACATATGCACGGCGGGTGATGATTCGCAGGCGTTGATATGGGACTTGTCGTCAATGGGTCAACCCGTGGAGGGTGGATTGGATCCGATATTGGCGTACACAGCAGGGGCTGAAATTGAGCAGCTGCAGTGGTCGGCTTCGCAGCCAGATTGGGTTGCTATTGCGTTCTCGACCAAGCTTCAGATTCTTAGGGTATGACCAGATATTGTTTTGTTGGGACGATCATGTATCCGAATATTAGGTGGATTTCTATTCCTAAATGATCAATTAAGAGTGTAAGACTCGAGGATCAATATAGTTTGTCTATTTTGCATGCATGCTGTGTCTTTTTGTTAGATATACAGAGCATTCGAGACTAAACCTAGGTATAACAACTTAGATACTTATGTAATGAACTTATTCAATTTAACACAGTAGGAATGATTTTGCTCATGAATTTAAGGATATAGTCTGCGAATATGCATTAATTTTCTTCTTCTTTGTTTGGGTAATAATGTGGAGTAGATGAGTTGCGACCATAGAACTTGGTTTTGGGTTGGCAAACTTCTTGTTAATAGAAAAGAGAGTTATTTATTATTTGTGTCAATGAAGGATTATTTTATGCACCCTCTGTCTCTAAATATCCATTGTTTCCTTAACCCCTTAGGAATCTGGTAAAATTTTGCTTCTGCAGATTATTAATAACTAGGATTGAGCTGTTTGGTTTCCTTTGATTTATGGTGTTTAATGAATATAGGATATCTGGAAGTAAGTTTTTCATTTTCACTAGATCACAGATGACCTCATCCTAAGGTTCGGAAGTTATTCATGAGTCAGCTCTTTCTTCTTCTTTTGTTCTTTGAGATATGTTTATTGTTGTAGTATTTATTCTTCTGCTTTTTGACTCAAAATAAGTTTTAGTGGCAAGCATTTAAAAACATGTAAGAAAAAGGCAAAACTTTAGTTGGAGTGTTTAGTCTTTGTCTCTGGCAATCAAATGATTTTGAAGCAAACTCTAAAGATTCAGGAGATGTGTTTGTTTGTTATGAAGGGATTTGCATCTCTGTGCTTCTGACTCCATTAATATACTTAGCTGATTTTTTGCAGCAAAGATAAGTCTGTTAAAATAAAAAGCATACAACAATGGACAAGTCTTCCATAAAAAAGGGACAAGCTGTCCCAAAACCCCCAAGGTCCAATAATCTATACAAAATGGGAAACACATCTCTTTTTCCAAAATAATGAATGCTAAAAATCAAAAACCACTAATCAAATTTTGCAGAAAACTTCCAGCTTTTGTTTTTCATTCTGCTGTTACTCTGTTTTCTTGTTTACTGTTTGGACTTTTGCTACCTCCTGCATGTTGGGTGCAATTGAAGAACTCTTTCTGTTGTCTCTATCAAGTTTTGATTTCTATGTACAGAACTAACAATTTGTGGATTTTATTTTGCGAACAGAGCTGCAAATGATAATCTTCAGACTTCTCCAGATGGAATTAATCCTGTAACAGATACATTCGCTAGATTAGACATAGGTGCTGATGTGGATGAAAAGATGGAGACAGTGGTGGAGCATCACCCTGTTTCAGGCGTTGTAGAGTGCAAGTGTGGTATGCCGTTGTGCATTTGTGAAGCTCCAGCTCCAGCTCCAGCCCCAGCCCCAGCCCCATCCACTGACGCACGTCCCCTGCCGGTATGGATTCTACAATAATTTTATATTTGTTTCGTGCACTTCTTGCTACTCACAGAATATTATTTTTGATGCAGATGAAAAACGCTTCTAGCTCTACGGCTCAGTCAAATCCGAAGCCAAAAAAGACAGACACTGTTCCAAGAAATAGAGGTTCCACCTCAAACAGCAAATTTAGGTATGTAATCTCTGGTTTTGATGTCCAATTTCTGTTCTTCCAGGACATAATGAATGAGTTTTTGCAATAGATATTGTTTCTCCATAAGTAGTTTGTGATGCAGGTTAGCAATCAAAGGTGAGTAGTTTAGTTTATGAACAAACAATCTGTTTTGAACCACAACATCATTATTAATCTGGCATGACGTGATTGAATCTGACTAGAGTCCATTTGATTTCAATGTGATAGCAGAATTGGTTACTCTGATGACACTTTTTCTCTTAGTCATTATGGTGCATTATCATTCAAAAGTTCTTGTTATTCATTCCTGTAGAGTGCTTCCTTTTTACCAATTCTGTTTCTGTTCAGTGCAAGCTAAAGTTCATTAAGTGTGTCATGGGCTTTCGGTTTGAGGCATAACTGAGTCCATGCATGCTAATCTCATGATTATCTTATGCTTTTCAAGTTTCAAGTGGCCCATATTCTCAACTTTATTGCTTCAAGTGCAGAAATATAATTTTGTTTTGCAATTGTTTTAGACCAAGTTTTGAATTATGAGTTTTCCTCTTCCTACCACCAATTTACCATCTCAATTGATCATCTTGCTTTAATTGCTTTTCTTTACACCTCCAAAACTAAACTCACTAATATCCAACTTCATCTTGTGGAAACAATCATTTCAGTTCAGCATATAGGCACTAGGATTCTTCTCTGATGCTGCAGGAGAACTTGCCTCAAACTAGGATATTGGGCAATCTTCTTTGATATCTATTTCACTTTCAATGGATTGAGTCTTTTTCCATTCTTCTAACGCTCATTACTCCTTTCATATTCAGTACTTTCTTTCCTCTATTATTTATATGTAAAGCTATCATGTTCTTTATTTTGTTTTGACATTGTACTTTTGTAATATGTGAGTTCAATGTCAAATCTTGCTCACTAACACCATGTGGCATTTTTAAGTGTGTAATTGACTTGTACAAACTTTGCAGTTCTGTTTTCAATCCTGGTCAAGTGACGCATGTTGCCATGGATACTCCTCAGATGGATTATGATGTCAACGGAGAGGTATAAACAAGATTTTGCCTTAGAGTTTCAACTTTGCTGAAGTATTCTATTGGCTAGATCATTTTATTTATGCATTTGTAATTGTAACTGCATGTACTGTCCTTAGGGTTTAAGAGAAGCTATAAAGAATGGAGATACTGCTGCTGTCAAGAAGCTACTGAGTGAGGTATTTGTTATTGTGTTTTAGAACTGTCACTAAAAAATTACTTAAAAGAGGTACAAGTCAGAAAATAAACTTAAAACATTGACAATGGTGGCAGGGCGTGGATGCAAATTTTCATGACAAACAAGGAATGTCTCTGCTACATCTAGTAATCACACTTCCCCCTTTTCTTTCTCTTGGTGTGGTCAGTGCATCACGCTTGCATGTACATGTTTCAATGTGTGTTTGCACTCTCAAGCATGAGTATGTTTGCATGATATTGATTCATTTACTTTAAAAAAAGTGTATCCTGCTAAATTGCTACATGCTTAATGGATGCAGGCGGCACTTTTTAATCGAACTGATATAGCTTTTATCCTCATGGAATGTGGAGCAAGCATGGACTACAGGAATGCACAAGGTATTTAATATCATTGCATTAGTATTGATATATATTGGGTTATTGATTTGTGGAGGTAATTACTAAAAACAGTCATGGCATGGCAATAATGGATGACTAGCTGAAAATGTCAGTATGTCCACCAAGAAGCCAGATATGTTTTTAATGTTCTTGACAGTACAAACACCGGCTAAAAACTCCTCTACTGGACCAATCAAAATATTTTGAGGACTTTGGTTTGTTAGTCTAGTTTTTCCTATAACACAATGTCACCTTCCATCTTTCTAACAGAATACTTTTACACTTATTACTGCTAGATTATGGTTTAGTAGAGAACATGGCAGTGGTTCACTTAAGTTGTGGGTGTTGGTCTGTCGCTTTGGCTTTCTTCTCCAACTTCAACTCTTAACTAATTTCCTACTATTTCAGGGGAAACACCTCTGGATTGTGCTCCAGCCACTTTGCAGTACAAAATGCGTCAAAAGATCGAAGAGAAACAATTGTGAACAAGCCACAACGACATGAGAGAAATTGGTTACGCAAGTTGTCAGTTTCGCTCACGGAATCGTTGTATACAAGTTCTGCCTGGATTTTTATGATATACAGATACAGGCGCAACTCCTGGAGTGTGAATCAGAGTTCATTTCCAAGGTAATAAAAAAAAGTTATCAATATTCCTGCGGCAAAGGAGCAAATATTTGTGCATGACTTTAAGTGTGTAGTGGATGTGTGAAATAATTTTTTAAGCTTGACTTTGTATATACAGATAAGGTGGAACTTATATGAGGCTGACCGCCCCTTATCATTTATATTTTTGATATTATTCTATCCTTTAGAAAGTATCATCTTCATCTGGATGTGTGTTTGCCGAACTTTAGTCTTGTTTAGATTCGAAGCTTTCTTTAACCGGTGTGGTCATCCATATTTTTAATTTAGGGCTGCCTTTTTCATTCTTTTGCTAAGATCAAGAACATCATGGATAAGATCAGTCGATTCCCCACGTTTATATTTATTTGATATATAGCTGAAGCTGGTCAATGTAAATAAATGTCGGTGTATTTTCTTGACTAATGGAATCTGGGGAAAGTTTATGCCTAATCTGCTGGTATAGTCCTTATCCGAAACATATAAAAAAATTTAAATACTGTTGTTATTGTGATAGATATCTGAAATTAGAAAGTTTATGTCTAATGATCTAATCTGCTGGTTTAGTCCTTATCCGAATTATACAAATAAATGTAAATACTGTTGCATTTAGTTTTGCTGTTATTGTCATTCATACATAGATATTAGAAATTATGTTTCAAGCATGCATAATAGACGTGTTGTTGATGTTTTTAGTGCTTACTTTAGAGTCATAAAGATGGTGTTATCTTTAAAGCTAAGAAAACTAATTTGGTCATACGACTGAAGGGAAGGGTGTCAGCGTTATTAATTTACATATTATGACCTAAAAGTGAAAGAATTGATTAATGTGTTTACTTGGAATGCCCATTTGTTAAAAGAATGTGGAAAGTGGAATGACGATGCAGAACACGTAGGAACAATGTTGCTTACTTTGGATGGTTGGGTTATTAGAGTAATGAATGAATAAGTAAAAGCAGATTGGCTGGACTCATGATAATGTTAATGTGGGTTTCTTTCTTAATCTTAGGTGTGATTACTTTATAATTAAATTATGAAATGATTTGGTAAAGGGGCAACCGTGTATTGTAATTTAAAGCTTTTATTATTAACTTTTGGAAGTTAAGAGAGAGAGTTGGTGGGATGTGAGTAGGATGATGGTGTCATGACAGGACCCCTTTCGTTTGTTGATGTGTTGAATGTATTCCTATATTCCACACCTAATAAAATTTGATTTTTAATTAATTAATATTCATTGGAATGATGAAATTGAGGTGACCATTAAAGTCGATAGGAGGAAGAAACAGACATCCATGATGAAAAGGATCACATGATGTGATGTGATGTGATCAAAGTTTCTGTAGCCGACCACCCTTCTTCTTTCTATTTGGTGATTTAATAAACAATTGATCCATCACAGTTCACAACCTCCCTTTTATTATTTATTTCATTAATAATCTTTATTCTACAATCATAATGTAATAAAACAATGAGTTTGAACAATTAAATCAATAATTCTCATTTCTTAAAGTTGGAGTTAGAATGATTAAGGACTTAAATCATACAGAAAAGAAATTGATGTAATGTAATTGACATAGAATCAAATGGCCTGCTCCAGTTAGCTTTTAACTTTAACTTTAACCCGTCATATTCTCTTTATCTAAACAAACCAGTGGTCACTTTTGCTTTGGGTTGTCTTGTTTTGACAGAATTAAGATAAATCAAACACCCAACTCACTGATACAAATATAAAGACACTCACACCACCCCCACTTGTAACTTCACCAATCCCCCACCACCACCACCTCTCTTCCCATTTCCCTAGGGGTGTTCAAAAGTGGTTAACCGCTTTTTTTAACCGAACTAGTTTTTCAGTTTGAAAAAATTCTCAAACCAAAACCGAACCAATTTGAAAGGAAAACCGGTTCTTTGGTTTTCCCTTTTTTTTTATTTTTTCTTAAATTAAATTGTAAATATAAACAATATATATCCAAATAAAAATTAAATATTCATACAGATCCATTGACCACTACTAACAATACATTAAAAATATTATTATTTTTTATTTAATATTTATATATATTTGTAAAACCGGTTCAAAAAACCGGTTTCGGTTAACCGCTTTTTATTTTTTCTCAAACCGAAAATCCGGTTTTTTGAATTTTTCGAACCGTTTTTTTTGGTTCGGTTCAGTTTTTGCATTTTTTTGAACACCCCTACATTTCCCCTTCTTCACAAATTTTTTACAATACAAATATATACAATTTATGAATATAGAATCCACTTTTATGGTTTGTGTACATATAACATGCTTAGTGTCTTGTAATGTGTCATTCCATGGTATTAGGTAATGTATGTGAGTGACATGTGTGTCTTTTGTTAGCAAGTTTTTATTGGTTTGGGAGGGTGCAAAAATTGCTATATAAATTCCCCTCCTGTTTGTAATTTTCCTTACCAAATTGAGAGAATCTTCAATAAGAAGCACTAGCTCTTTTAAGCTATCAAACTTTTGTTTCATTTCAGTTTAGTCTCTCTTATTTTGTACTCTTACAATGTTCTAAAAGAGGGCAACTCAGCGTCCCAACAAGACCGTGCAAAAGCAACAATATTCCTTTGTCATCATATACACGAAGGATTGAGAAGTGAATATCTTATGGTAACATATCCACTTGAGTTGTGGAAACATTTGAAAGAACGATTTGATCATCATAAGTCGATAATGCTTCATAGAGTACAATACGACTAGACAAATATGTGATTACATGGCTTCAAAACAATCAATGAATATTATTAATGATTCTTTCTCTATTAAGGTTATGTGGAGAAACATTTTCAACTTTTCATCCCTCCAACATGCTCATGTAGTAACAATATAGGGGATGTAATTTCAGAAGATATTCTGAATTGGGGTTGAAATAATTCTCGACCTCAAGGTGGTTATACAAAGAAATTCCCACCAAGCCACCAATCAAATAAGCCTAAAATAGAACAAGAAAGGGGGAAATACTCACACAATAGATCATCAAAAAATGATGAAAATATATATGTTATAGACGCGAGGGTAAAGGAAACTAGTCTTATAACTGTTGTATGCCAAAACACCTAATGGATTTATACTAAACATATATAAAGAATAAAGAAAAGAATTTTGGGAGATCCAAATCTTGTTGATCTTAATTTTTTTACTTT